>NW_021639855.1:99832-116208 GCF_002087225.1 Trypanosoma theileri | reverse complement strand
TCTCTCTCTCTCTGTTTTTCCTTTGTCAATGTTTCTCCTTTTTTTTATTATTATTATTGTCGTTTGCTCTCTTTTTGTTTATTTTATTTTATTTTTGTTTTTATTTATTATTATCTGTTGGGAAATTTTCTCAGGGGAACCTCATCCTCATAAGGAATGAGTATCTATTGGTCGTCCATATCCCCCTTTTTACTATTATTATGATTATCTTCAATTTTTTTTTTTTAGTTGTTCTTGTTTTCCTTCTTCCATATATATATATATATATATATGCTCTTGAATGAATTTATGCGTATGCCTTCTCTTTTCTTTCTATTCTTTATTTCTTTTTCTCTTCTCTTTTTCTCTTTTTTCTTATTTGTTTACTTTGGAAGGTTTTTTTTTGTTTGTTCTTATTTGGAGTATTTCTCTGTCTCTCTGTGTGGCCACGTTAGTGGTGCGGCAGCGAATCTCCCACGTCCTCTCCAATAACGCAGGAAAGGAAGAAAATAGAAAAGAACACAAAAAGAATAAAATAAAAAAAGAAAAAGAAAAAAAAAAGGAAGTTTGGTGGTCCATTAACTGATCGTGAAGAAAAGAAGGAAAAACAAAAAAAGAAAAACAGAGACGACCTTTTTTTTTTTTGCTTTTTGCAGAGAAACAAAGAAAGAAGGAGAATCAACGTGTGAAGTGAGAAGTAAAATTTGAATCCAATCAAAACCCAAACTCTTCACAGAGAAGAAGAAGAAGAAAAAGAAAAGAAAAAAAAAAAAAGGAATTTACTCTTTCTGAAAGAGAAGTGATTGAAAGAAAGAAAGAAAAAAAGAGAAAAAAGAGAAAAAAGAGAAAAAGAAAAAAAAAGCAAGAAATCATGGGAAGTCATGTGAAGTTTGATATGGTCAGTGAGAACATCATTCCAGAGAGTCACCCGGAGTGCACCGCATGGATGGTTCGTCGACTACAGGAGGAATTACAATGTGATGAGGCCGACATCAGCGGCAAACACTTACGCCTAATAAATGAATTCCTTGTCGGCGGTGATGAAATGCATGCGCTCTTCTGTTATTACCGCGGCTTTATGCAAGATGATCCTGCCGAGATGGAAGAGTTCGCCCCTTCACCAGGAAGTAAAAATGCCATTATGGTGGTGGAGCTTTGTATTGTGGATACCGTACCAGGTATTTCTAATCGTGAAGTGGCGGAGGGGATGTCTCTGGACTCCATGTACTTTTTAAGATTAGATCCCGATAAGTTAGTAGTGCCAGAGAATATTGATAGTTCCATTGCATGGGGTGTTTGTCGTGGGGGAAATCTACTGGAAAGCTTTCTTCGTACCCTTCACTATGTTATCACTCCAACACTATTAAACAATCGATGGCCCGATAGTATTGAAAAGGATGTTAACTCTTCTCTCTACCGCTTTATGGCCGCGATGACTGAAAATGTCAATCGACTGAAAGGCCGCACTGTACTGTATGTACCCAGTGATCTCACAGTTGGTGTGGGGATGAGTGAGGCCCATCATGATCGCGAATTGGTGCAGCGCTTTGAGGCTGCGGTAATTCACTGGACTCGACAAATTAAAGAAGTTGTGGGGGATAAAGATGCGGGACTCACAGGAGATGCGGCTGGACCACTGGAGGAAATTGCCTATTGGCGTTCACGTGCAAGAGATTTGGGAAATATTCGTGCCCAATTGAATCGTTCAGATGTTGCTGGTATTGTGGGAGTATTAAAAGAAGCCAAATCTTTTTATTATTTGGAACCTTTTTTAAACCTTCGTGCAGATATTGAAAAGGGTACGGAAGAAGCTTTTGATAATCTGCGATTTTTGAACACGCTGGTGGAGCCATGTACAAAGTTGTCAAAGGCTGAACCAAAGGAAATCCCAGCGTTGATTCCTGATGTACTTATTCATGCGCAGTTAATTCTTATTTACTCTAAGAGTTATAAAAAGGAACGCTTTTTCCGTCTTCTTCGATTGATATCTAATGAAATTATTTACCGTTGTAGTCAAAAGATTGACGTCCCGGCTATTCTTAACGGTGATGTTACGGATAGTATGGTGGCATTACAATACAGTGTTGCGGCAGGTGAAGCTTGGATTAAAGAATGTCACAAAATGCTTATGGCTACACGCAAACGATTTAAAATGGAAAAGGGTGAAAAACTTGACGTGGATGATTCTTTCTTAAATGAAATTGATGGTTTTGTTCGTCATCGTTGTCAGAACTTATATGAAATTTGTAAAGCTCAATTACAATTTGGATTTAAAGGATTCCGTCAAGAACAGCCACGTGGTTCAGAGCGTAGTAATACTGGTCGACACACCCGTACATCCCACAGTATTTCAGTGACTGATAAACACAATATGAGTGAAATTAGTTATGGAGCCCCTATTGAAGTGAAAGAGTTAGATTTAAAGGTTGTGCCTGTAAATGAACTCTTTGCTGGGCGATTACCCATATTTAGTGGTAGTAAAGGACCAGAAATTGAATCCCAATTGTTAGATATTCAACGAGCTTTTAAAGGAAAAATGGAAATGCTTCGTCGTCTTGATTATGATATTTTAGATGTGAAATCTACTCGTTGGGTGGATGATTTCCGTGCTTTAAAAGTAGATATTGATAACCTTTCCATGATGCTACAACAAATCATTACAGCCGCTTTTGATAGTATCAGTACAACGGAAATGGGAGCGGAATATATTGAAGCTTTTTATCTTATTGCAGAGAGTGAGGAACTTTTATTACAATTGGATCGTTGTAAAGATAGAGTTTTTCGTCTCTTGGGAGAAAATGTTTCTATGGTTCAGGGAATGTTACAACGTTACTTTAATAAAGATCCACCTGTTTTCTATTTACATCCACCTTATGCAGGTCATGCAATTTGGGCAGAGAATAATGCCTATATGTTGGATAGTAGTTCCACTGCGTTAAGACATTGTTATTACTTGCGGGATTCACCAGAGTCTTCTGATATTATGATGCTTTTTGATCGTCTTGAACGATCTTTACGAGATTCTATGCGGCAACAATACACGGATTGGAAAGCTGGACTTCCATCTAATCCAAGTGAATATCTTGATCGTTTTCTTATTACTAAACGTCCAAGTGCGGCAAAATATGGACCTGCTTTATTTGATGTGAACTTTTCACATGATTTACTCTTATTATTTGCAGAGGCACGTTATTGGCAAAGTATTGGAGAAGTCATTCCACCTAATATTATGGATATTGTCTCTAAAGAGGAAAGATTACGTATTTTTAGAGAAAATGTAGCCATAGCTGTTCGAGCACATAATAATGTGATTCTTTCCCTTACAAAAGAAGAATGTCGTCTCTTTGCATTACGTTTGAGTTTCTTGGAAAGTAAATATATGCCGGGAATGACACGATTATGGTGGAATTCTCAAGGTATTGTGGAATACTTTGTAAGAGAATGTCGTCAACAAGCTGAACGTGTACAGAATATAGTGGATGAGTTTAAATACGGTATTGAATATGTAGATCATCATTGTAAAGCCATAGCCGATACAGTGGTGGTTATTTTTGAAAAGAAGAAAGTATACTCTATTGAAGGTTTTGTAGAAAAACAAAGACATCATCGTGAAGGGATTTTAGAAAAATTACAAACTATTCATCATCGTTTAGTACAAAAATTGTATGATTTACTAAATTACTTCCGTGATGATTACGTGGAGGATGAGTCTGTGCGATCGGAGTGGCATCGTTACGTTGCGAAGGTGGAACTGAAAGTAGAAGAGGCTTTACGAACAATGGTTAAACGAACTCTGCAGACCGTAGAAAGAGCCCTTCCACTTGAACCTTCTGAAGATCGCATGGAAGAGAAGGTATTTAAACTAGATGTAGTAATTACAGTAGCCACAGATACCAAACCTCATATTGAATCCGTACCATCTGTAAAGGAATTGGGATATCAAGTGAATGGAATTTGTAAAGATATTATTGGAATTGTGAAACATATTCCACGATTGGAGGAATCCTTAAAAGCATGTGTGGCAAAGGAAACACCAGAAGAAAATGAAATCTTAAAACGTGTCCCATTAGAATATATTAATCCTAATGAAGATAGTGTGGCTTTACGAGGTTCTTACTTTGAATATATGACCAGTGAACAAGATGCTATTCAATGTTTACGCCGTATACGTGAATCCTTTGATGCTGTGGAAGAGAAAGTACGGGATAAGTTAAGTCAAACTTGGCAACTTCATCAATCTGGAACTACTGATAGTCTATGGACAACACAGAAACAAGATCGTCGTATTAAACAAGGATGGCGATTGGAGGATTATCGTATTCACATGGATCATGTCGCCCAAAGACGTGAAGGAATAAATAAACAAGAAACTTTTTCAGATGTTCTTTTTCTACAATTAGACTTTACAAAGATGAAGGAGAGTTTCCGTGTACAGTGTCAATTAGTGATTAAACATTATCATAGCCTTTTATACGCCGATGCGAAAGAGGAGATGGATCGTATTTATAATAACTTTACCACCACTGTACAAATGCTTACGAAAGAACCACAAACTCTTGATGAACTTGGTGATCAAATTAAAAAATGTGCTTCTGCGTTTGAAGGACTTACTGATATTTCTGCAAAATTTGGTCCTATTGCCGATACTTTTAAACTTATTACAAATGATCTTTACAATCATGGTAATGTGGATCCAGAGGATGTTCATCGTTGTGAAGGATTACCAGCTGCCTTTGATGAGTACTCGGATCAACTGTTAAAAGCACGACAATTGCTTGCCAAATATAAGGAACAATTCCGAAATGATTTGGAAACCGATTTACGTTCTCTGGTCTCTAACTCTTATGCTTTACGGCAAAAAGTGCAGGATGAAGGTCCACGTTCATATGCCTTTTCTACGGCGAATGCCTTTGCACAGATTGGTGTACTCGAACGTCGGGCCAAGGAATTACGAGAGACGGAGTTAAGTCTTAAACAAGGTATTGATATCTTTCATTTGGATAAACCCTCATTAGATGATTTAACCGCTGCGGAAACAGAACTTAAAGTTTTACGTACAATTTGGACATTATGTGATGAATGGCGTACACAAAGTCGTTTATGGCGTACAATGTACTTTATGAAACTTAATAGTGAAGAGATGTTAGATGTTTCTGAGCGTATTCGAAAAGATGTTTTACGTTTACGTGTGGAACTTCAACATACAGATGTTTGGGTAAAATTAAAGGAAGAAGTAGAATTAATGAAACGTCTTTTACCAATTGTAGATGATCTTCGTACACCTGCTATTCGTCCTCGTCATTGGGAATTTCTTAAGGTTCAATTAGATGCCAATTTTGATATTGAAGATGAGAAATTTTGTTTAAATGATTTAATGAAAGCACGTGTGGAAGCCCATGCGGAGTTTGTATCAAATTTGGCTACTTCTGCCCGTGAGGAAATGAAGATTGAGATGGATTTAGAAAAGATCCGTACCTTCTGGGAAGAGGCCACTTTCACTATTGAACCTCATCAAGGTTATCATAAGATTACAGGTGTGGATGATATTAATAATGTACTCGCTGAACATTTGGCAATGTTAAGTACAATGAAAATGTCACGTTTTGTGGATAGTTTCCGTTCAAAAGTGGTGAACTGGGAACAGACATTATCTATGGCAACTGATACTATTGAGGCATTATTAACCGTTCAAACAAAATGGATGTATCTTGAAAATATCTTTATTGGAAGTGAAGATATTAAACGTAAACTTGCAGCGGAATCTAAGAAATTTGATAGTGTTCATTCACAATGGCTTTCTATTATTTCACGTCTTATCAATGATCCAAATGTGGTTCGTGGAACTAGACGAGATGGTCTTATGGATCAATTAAATGGAATGAATAATGATCTTGAAATGATTCAAAAGAGTCTTGAAGGGTTTCTTGAAGATCGTCGTCGTGTATTCCCACGTTTTTACTTTTTATCTAATGATGATTTACTTGAAATTCTTGGCCATACAAAAGAACCCGCAAAAGTACAACCTCATTTACGAAAGTGTTTTGAAGGATTATATCAATTATCTCTTAAAACGGTTCGACAGAAGATCACAGCGGAGGGAATGTCCTCTGCAGATGGAGAATCCGTTCCTTTTATTCCCGCCGTGCAGGTGGAAGGATTACCGGTGGAATCATGGCTACGACGTGTGGAGATGAAAATGCGAGAAACTATGCAAAAACGTATTAACGCTACTTTAGATGATTTACAAAAGAATGTTTTTGACTCTGCGAAACCTATTTCTCGTGATAAATTGAAAGCTTGGGTGGAACGTAATGAAGGACAATCTCTTATTACGGCAGCTTGTATTAATTGGACGTTTTTAACAGAACTTGCCATTATGGAATATGGAGATTTACACGCTGGTGGACTTTCTCTACAACGTCGTAAAGCTTCTCCATTATATAAGGTATATAAAAGATGGAAAGGTATTATTAAAAAGTATTGTCAATTAGTTCGTCAACCACAAAGTCGTATGCAACGAAATAAACTTGTGGCTCTTATTACGATTGAAGTTCATTCCCGTGATATTCTTCGACAATTACTCGCTACACGAGTTCATCAAGAAGATGATTTTGAATGGTCTCGACAACTTCGTTTTTACAAGGAAGATGATGATACCGCCGAACGTCCACAAGATGCTCCTAAAGTTTGTATTGTTCGACAAACTTCTGCTACAGTTCGGTATGATTATGAATATTTAGGCAATAGTGGACGACTTGTTGTAACTGGATTAACCGATCGTGCTTATATGACCTTAACAACAGCTCTTCAATTACATCGTGGTGGTCTTCCACAAGGACCTGCAGGTACGGGTAAAACAGAAACTGTAAAAGATCTTGGAAAAGGAATTGGTAAATATGTGATGGTGTTTAACTGTTCAGATGGTCTTGATTATAAATCGGTTGGTCGTATGTTAAGTGGTATTGCTCAAACAGGTTCATGGTCTTGTTTTGATGAGTTTAATCGTATTGAGGTAGAGGTGTTATCTGTTGTGGCCCAACAAATTTTATCTATTCTCTCTGCCGTTGCTGAACGTAAAAGTCGTTTCCTTTTTGAAGGATCTGATATTCCACTTAATATGAATTGTGGTCTCTTTGTTACGATGAATCCTGGCTACGCTGGACGTTCAGAATTACCAGATAATCTCAAGGCCTTATTACGACCTATATCTATGATGGTACCAGATTTTGCTCTTATTTGTGAGATTACACTACTTTCAGAAGGATTTGAGGAATCTGAAATACTCTCTAAGAAGGTATCAATTCTGTATGAATTAATGGAGAAACAACTTTCTAAACAGGATCATTATGATTTCTCACTTCGTAATATTAAAGCTGTACTTGTACAAGCAGGAAATTTAAAACGTGAAAACTTCCCAGGTACAGAATCTCAACTTTGTCTTAAGGCTATGAGTGATATGAATTTACCAAAGTTTGTAAAGGAAGATGTTCCCTTATTCCTTGGTATGTTAAGTGATTTATTCCCTGGTGTTGTACCAGAAGAAAGTGGTTTGGATAATCTTCGATCAGCTGCAGAGGAAGAACTGAAAGAAGAAGGTCTTGAAGTAAATGAACATATTGTTATTAAAAGTCTTCAATTATGGGATACTTTACGTACACGTCATGGTGTCATGGTGGTTGGTCAAACAGGATCTGGTAAAACCGTCACTTGGCGTAATTTAAGTGGAGCATTACGTCGATTAAAGGAAAAGAATTGTGAACCTGGTTTATATGAACCCGTACGAGTTTCTTTACTAAATCCTAAATCCGTTACAATGGATGAACTCTATGGTAGTTATAATCAAGCAACACGAGAATGGAAAGATGGTATTCTCTCAGATATTATGCGGCAAATATGTAGAGATGTAACAGATCCAACCTATAAATGGATGTTATTTGATGGTCCTGTAGATACTCTTTGGATTGAATCTATGAATACCGTTTTGGATGATAATAAGATGTTAACTCTAAACTCTGGTGAACGTATTACACTAAATCCTACTGTTCGTATGTTATTTGAAGTTCAAGATCTTTCACAGGCTTCACCGGCTACTGTTTCCCGTTGTGGTATGGTTTACTTTAGTGTAGCGGATCTTGGTTGGAAACCGTTTTTAAAAACGTGGTTAAAATCTCGATGGAATTTTGAAATTGCGATGGGTGCCCCTCGTCCAGATGATACGATTCAAGAATTGGAAGAATTTTGTAAAACCACCTTAACGGGTGTGTTAGAGTATCGTCAAGCGGAATGTGTGGAATTATTCCCTACATCTACATTAAGTGTTGTTCGTTCTTTTACTCGCATGTTTGATGCTCTTGCGAATGTAGATGCCGCTCCTTGTGTGCCTGGTGGGACTACTTACGCCACTTCACACGCTGGTGAGAATTATTTACCGCAATTACGAATAATGGCAACTTTCTGTCTTATGTGGTCTGCTGGTGGTTCTCTAACAGTGGAATCTCGTCAAAAACTAGATGCGTATATGCGAGAATTGGATTCTTCTTTTCCATCTACAGAAACGATTTTTGAATACTATCCAGATCTTGCCTCTTTACAATGGAAGAATTGGGAAGATCATGTGGATTTGCAAAAACCATTTTCTCCTCCACCAGGTACACCCTATCATAGACAAATTGTCCCAACTGTGGATACGGTTCGTTATCAATATATTGTAGGAGAACTGGTACGTAGTCAAGTTCAATTGGTGTTGGTTGGAAATACAGGAACAGGAAAGTCTTTAATTGCCCGACAAGTAATGCGTGCCTTAAATAATGATACTTATGTTACGACACAATTAAACTTTTCTGCTCAAACTACTGCTAAAAATGTACAAGATATTATTGAAGGACGTATGGAGCATAAATCTAAAAAGGTTTGTTGTCCTCCAGGTGGACGTCGTATGATTTGTCTTGTAGAAGATCTTAATATGCCTGCTAAAGAAAAGTTTGGAGCTCAACCACCTTTGGAATTACTTCGTCAATGGATTGATAATGGTTTCTGGTATGATCGTAATACAAGATCTCGTCGACAAGTAAATGATATGCAACTTCTTTGTTGTATGACCTATGGAAGACCTGATATTACACCACGTTTAATGACCAAATTAAATGTATTTAATATTACTTTCCCTGCAGAGTCTGTCATTACGAAAATATTTACCGCCATTCTTTCTCATCGTCTTGAAAAATACCCTGAACTTCATAAAATGGTGGATGCTCTTGTAAAAGCTACAATACAAACATATCAACGTGTTTCCAGAGATTTACTTCCTATTCCAAGTAAATCACATTATCTATTTAACTTGCGTGATCTCAGTAAAGTATTTCAAGGCATTTATGGTTGTTATATGGAAGGTTTACAATGTAAAGAACATATGGTGGCCCTTTGGGCTCATGAATGTTTACGTGTCTTCTCTGATCGTATGAATGATCCTAACGATAAACAATGGTTCCGAAATATTATTTATGATAAACTAGCAAATGTATTTCAAACCAAGTGGAGTAATATTATGCGTTCCCGATCTCGTGAGGCCCGTTCTCAACCCGTGAATGAACATGAGAATCCCCTTTTTGTAGACTTCTGGGATGGTGAATATGATGAGATGGCGAAGTATCGTCTGGTGCCAAGTATGGAAGCCCTGCGAGAGAAAGTGGAAGAAGGCCTTGAACTTTACAATGGCGAACCGGGCGCACGGCAAATGCAACTCGTCTTTTTCACAGACGCTCTTGAACATCTCTGTCGTATTCATCGTATTATTCGACAACCTCGTGGAAATGCTCTTTTGGTTGGACTTGGTGGAAGTGGTCGATATTCACTTACTCGACTGGCTAGTTATCTCGCAGGATATGGTATTTTCTCTATTGAGATTCATAAAAAGTATGATTCGGATCGATTTCATGATGATTTACGGGCCTTATATAAGGCATGTGGTTTAAAAATGCAGCAAAAGGTATTTTACTTTTCAGATAATCAAATTATGCAACCATCATTCTTGGAAGATCTTAATAATATGCTTTCCACAGGAGAAGTTCCAAATTTATTCCCAAAGGATGAATTACAGAATATACGAGATACTGTTTACAAAGAGGCTATTGAGAGTGGATGTCGAGATACCACAGATGAAATGTATAATTTCTTTATTGACCGTGCACGTGTGAATTTACATCTTGTTGTTGCCATGTCTCCCGCACATAAACTCTTCCGAACTCGTTTAAGACAATTCCCTGCATTAGTCTCTTGTACTTCTATTGATTGGTTTGTGGAATGGCCAAATGAGGCTCTTCGTGAAGTGGGTCTTCGTTATCTTGAAGAGACACGTGAGAATAATGAAAATGATGAAGACTTATCACTCATTGCAGATGTATTTGTTCACATGCATGATACTACGAGTAGCACTTCTGTAGAAATGTTAGAACAAATTCATCGTTATAATTATGTAACTCCTTCATCTTATTTAGATTTGGTTCGTGGTTTCCGAAAGATGCTTTCACAGAAACGAGATGATATTCTTGAGCAGCGTGATAAACTTTCTAATGGTATGGCTAAATTAGAGGAAACTAAATTAGCTGTTGGAAAAATGACAGAAGAACTAAAAGTTCAGGATGCGAAATTACAAGAGAAAACACAAGAAGTGAATCGGGCAACAGAGAGTATTCAAGTTCAACAACAAAATGCCGAAGAACAACAAAGTATGCTCGCTGCAGAAAAGGTTAAAATTGAACAATCCAAACGTTCTGCATTAGCTGATCAAGCAGAAGCACAGGCAGATTTGGATCGTGCAATGCCAACACTTCTGGAAGCTCAAGCCGCATTAGATAAATTAGATAAGAATGATATTAATGAAATTAAATCTTATAAAACTCCTGCTGCGATGATTCGAACTGTGATGGAAGCTGTACAGACAACTCTACGTAGAAAACTTGACTGGGATGAAGCGAAGAAATCTTTAAGTGAACCTAAATTTATTGATATGTTAAAACATTATCATGAAAATAATGATATGACAGATCAAAGATTATTAGATAAGATTGAAAAATATGTAAAACGTCCAGATTTTACACCTGCGGCTGCTAGTGCGGTATCCAAAGCTGCAGGTGGACTTTGTCAATGGGTTATTGCTATTCATAAGTATGGAAATATTTATAAAGAGGTTCATCCTAAAATCTTAAAGAATGAAAATGCCCAACAAAAGGTTCGAGCCCAAGAGGAAATGTTACGACAAAAGGAAGATAAACTTCAACGTATTATGAATGAGGTAAAAGAATTAGAATTGGCTTTACAATCCAATATTGATGAAAAAACACGTTTAATGGCAGAAGCAAAAGAAACACAAATGAAATTAAATCGTGCTCGTATTATTGTAGATGGTCTTGAAGGAGAACGTGATCGTTGGATTGAGTCTATTGCCCGATATGAAGCTGCTCTTGGAAATCTTATTGGGGATACTTTGTTAGTTTGTGGTTTTCTCTGCTACTCCGGTGCCTTCACGGCGGATTACCGTCAGAAACTGTGGCTTAGTTGGATTAAAGAAATTAAAAGATTACAAATCCCCATGACGAAGAACTTTGACTTTGTAGACTTTCTTGTGGATCCAACAGAAGTACGTGATTGGCAACAGGCTGGACTTCCTGGTGATGATTTCAGTAGAGAGAATGGAGCTGTGGTGATGCGGGGAACTCGATGGCCGTTGATGATTGATCCTCAATTACAAGCCATTAAATGGATTAAACGAATGGAAAAAGATAGTGGATTAAAAGTAATTGATCAGAAACAAGCAGATTTTCAAAAAACAGTAGAATATGCGGTACAATTTGGTTGTCCATTACTTTTACAAGATATACTAGAGGAGATTGATCCACTTTTGGATTCTGTGATTTCTAAAGCTATTGTTCGAAAAGGAAATAAATCCATGATGAAAATTGGAGATAATTATGTGGAATATAATGAGAGTTTTAAATTATATATTACAACTCGTTTATCTAATCCACATTATACACCAGAGACTTGTACACGAGTATGTTTACTTAATTTTGCGGTCCGAGAAACTGGATTAGAAGAACAATTACTTAAAATTGTTGTGGAAAAGGAGAAACCAGAATTAGAACGTGATAATGAACAACTTATTTTGGATACAGCAGCAGCAAAGAAGGAAACCAAACGTTTAGAAGATGAAATTTTAAATCTTCTTTCTACTTCACAAGTATCATTATTAGAAAATCAAAAACTTGTAGATACCTTACAATCTGCTAAAGTTATTGCCTCTAATATTAAACAACAATTAAAAGAAGCTGAAATTACAGCTGAAAAGATTCAAAGTGCACGTGAACAATATCGTGAATGTGCCCGACGAGCATCTATTCTATTCTTTGTATTAGCAGATCTTGGTTCTATTGATGCTATGTATCAATTCGCATTGGATTCTTATATTATATTATTTCAAGGAAGTATTAAACGTTCTGCGGAAAAAATTATTACCCATTCACTTGAAGAACGAGTGAAAACATTAAATGATTGGCATACAAATGCTGTATATGCAAATACTTGTCGTGGATTATTTGAAAAACATAAATTACTTTTTGCTTTCCATATGACAATGCGTATTTTACAAGCAGAGGGACATGTAAACTTGGAAGAATATGTATTCCTTATGCGAGGAGGACAAGTTTTAGATAAACAAGGACGTTTACCAAATCCTGCACCTTCTTGGTTATCTGAACGGGCTTGGAGTCATATTCTTGAACTTGATAAACTTACTAATTTTCATGGAGTTGCCGCTTCTTTTGAACAGGCTCAGGAATCATGGCATCATTGGTTTTTACAGGAAAATCCAGAAAATACAGAATTACCAGATGAATGGCAAACTCGTACTGCAGATAATTATATTCAACGAATGATTTTTGTACGTTGTCTTCGTTTAGATCGTGTTGTTTTTATGGTATATGAATTTATTGAAAATCAACTTGGTGCACAATTTGTGGATCCACCTCCATTTAATTTAAAAGATACTTATGAAGAGAGTGCGAATGTGATTCCTCTTGTTTTTGTACTTTCACCTGGTGTGGATCCAACCAATCAATTATTAACATTAGCCCAACGTGAAGGACGACATCTTAAGACCTTGGCACTTGGTCAAGGTCAAGGTGATAATGCGAAACGGGCTATTCAGGAATGTGCTCAAACCGGTGGATGGGTATTTTTGGCAAATTGTCATCTTATGGTATCTTGGTTAGTAGAGTTGGAAAAGATTATTGAAGATTTAGCAGAACAACGTCCACATGCCGATTTCCGTTTATGGCTTAGTTCTGTACCAACTCCACAATTCCCTATTGGTATTCTACAAAAAGCTATTAAGATGACAACAGAACCACCAACAGGTATTAAATCTAATATGCTTCGTCTCTATAATCAATTTTCTGAAGAACAATTTACAGAGCATGCTGGTTCTAATCCACAGTTTTACCGCAGTTTATTATTTTCACTTTGTTTCTTCCACTCTGTCTTATTGGAAAGACGAAAGTTTGGAAATCTTGGTTATAATGTGGTATATGATTTTACCACCTCTGATTTTGAGGTATCGGAGAATATTATCACTTTATATATTGGTAAAATGCCATCTGATAGGGTTGAAGATATTCCTTTTGTTACAATTCGTTATTTAATTGCAGAAGCTTCCTATGGTGGACGTGTCACAGATGATTGGGATCGTCGAGTATTAAAGACATATATTGAACAATTTATGTGTGAGAAGATAGTAACAGAAGAACGTTATCCACTTTCCGCAGCTGCAGAATATTATATTCCAGCTGAAGCCACTACATTACAATCCTATAAGGATGAATGTATGCAATTACCCATTACAGATCCACCAGAGGCTTTTGGTCAACATGCGAATGCCGATATTGCCAGTCGTGTGGCAGAGTCTACAATGCTTTTGGAGAATCTTATTAGTGTTAATACCACACTTGCACGTAGTGGAGGTTCAAGTGCAAGTTCTGCTAAAGTGGTATCGGAAGAATCCCGTTGTCTTGAAATTCTCGCTTCCCTTGAAGAACCAAGTAAGGCGGCTATTCCTGCACTTATTGACTATGATGCGGTGTATGAATCTGTAAAGGAAGATACCAATAATGCTTTGAATACATGTCTATTACAAGAGATTCAACGATATAATGTACTTCTTCGTAAAATTATTGCCCAAAAGAAGGAACTTCGCCGTGCGGTAAAAGGTGAAGTCGTGATGAGTGATGAATTGGAAAGTGTCTTCAATGCTCTTCTCCTTGGACGTGTCCCACCACCATGGACAAGTGCCTATCCAAGTATTAAACCACTGGCAAGTTGGTCTGTAGATCTTGTGGAGCGAATAGAGCAGATGAAGCAATGGGGACAACGTGTACCAAATGTATTTTGGCTCTCCGGCTTCACATATCCCACAGGCTTTCTTAAGAGTCTTCAACAGCAACAGGCAAGACATGATCATATCTCTATTGATCAATACACATGGGAGTTTACAGTATTACCAAGTGAGGAACGTACAATTGTCCATCGTGCGAAAAAAGGTGCTTATGTGCGGGGTATATTCCTCGAAGGGGCGGGTTGGAATGCGGAGACCCACACACTCTGCGAACCCCGTCCATTAGAGTTAATTGTCCCGATGCCCATCATTCACTTTAAACCTCGACTGCGTGGGGCGAAGAGCGGAGAGGCCGCCGCTGCTGCAGGAGCCGCTGGAAGTGTGTATGAGTGTCCACTCTATATGTATCCCGTGCGTACAGGCACTCGTGAGCGGCCGTCGTTTGTGGTCGCCGTCGATCTCGACCCCGGCGAGGCGGAACCACAACACTACACAAAACGTGGAACAGCACTTTTGCTCTCCACAGATGAATAGAAGTAAAGAAAAAGAAAAAGAAAGAGAAAAAAAAAGAAAAAGAAAAGAAAAGAAAGGGTATGTTTGTGTGTGTGTGTTAGCTAGGTGTATGTTTGGGGTGTGGCGGAGGGATGGAAGTGAAGAAAACTACGGTAGAAATGAGAGGTATAGATCTAAGGTGTGTTGTTCTCCTCCCTCTCTTTTTCTGTCTTTTTCTCTATACACACAGAGAGAGAAAGAGAGGAAAAGAGAGAGAGAAAAAAAAAAAAAAAAAAAAAAACGCACATCCATACATTCCCTACCCCTTCCTACTATACACAAAATACGAACAATGCAAAAAAAAAAAAAAAAAAGCAATTGATTCTGTATTCACACCTGGCACATCATGTATGATAAAGAGACAGAGCGAGAAAAAGAAGAGAGAATGAATAGAAAAAAAAAAAAAACAACGAAAACAAACAAAAAAGAACGAACAGCAAAACATTAACTCTATGTAAGTAGCTGCAAGAGTCATTATTCTTAAAACTCTTCAATGGATGTATACTTCAAATCTCTTCTTATTCGTACGATTATCTTGGATAGTATTTGAAACCAAATTTTCTTCTTTTACCAATCTAACTCATATATGGTGTGAATGCTGCAGTACAAGGAGAAAATATATAAGTAATGATATTTAACCTTTTTTTATATATATTTATTTATTTCTTTTACTTTTTTTTTCTTTATTTTCTTTCTTTCTTTCTTTAGGACAGTTGCGTAGTTTTTTTTGTTGTTCTCTCACTCTATTCAGAGGGGTGGTATAAACTAAAACAAAACTAAAAAAAAAAAAAAAAGAAGACGGGAATTATCTGATATCGAAACATCAAAAGAAATAGAATAATAATAATAACAAATTAGAGTAAAAAAAAAAAAAAAATGCCTAACTGGGGAGCAGAAGAAAAACGCGTTACCAATAGCAAAGAGCTACGTGATGTGGATATGTATGTATATACACTTCCTGCCGGACTTTTGGGTACTTTTATTGGTCGAGCCCTCCGTTTCCGTGTGGGGAGCTTTGCCTACACCGTCAGCACAAAAGACCGCGCGCTTAAATCTGTGGAAGTGGACGCGGACTCTCTGCAGCCGCAGTGTGAAGTTGACCGCCGTAAGTTTGAGCGGGTTGGATTGACCGCCTCCGAGATGGAGCGTGTGGCCCGGCGGACCAGCAGTTATGTACTGAACGCCGCCAGCTTTCCCCGCATTGTCTACACCGTGGAGCAGCAAAGTGAGGAGGATATTGCGGGAAAACTGCAGTTGCGAGGGGAAACACATCCGGTGCAGTGCAGTAAAGTAGTGGAGGGGCCGGAGCTCATTGTGCGGTGTCCAATCGACACACGACTCTTTCATGTTCCGTTGTACTCGCAGTTGTTTGGATTGCTGAGTGTTTCACCACACGTGGAGGTGGAGACACGGGTTCCACTAAAGGTACTGAGATTGTGAGAGAGAGAGAGAGAGAGAGAGA
>NW_021639855.1:82095-99657 GCF_002087225.1 Trypanosoma theileri | reverse complement strand
TATTATTATTATTATTATTATTATTATTATTATTATTATTATTATTCTATACTATATATGGATAATGTGAATTAAAGTATTGATTCTCTAACGATCAATGTATAATAGGATTTTTTTTTTATCTTCTTTTATTATTATTATTTTTTATTTTTTTACTTGATTTTTTTTTTGTTTTTTTTCGAAAGTTTGGGAATCATCATGAGTACAATATCATTTCATACGCCTATTGAGAGTCAATGTGTTAGTAGTAATAATGATAGTAACAGTAAAAAGAATAATACGAAAGAGAACTTAATAATTCCTGTATCTATCTCTACACTGTTTGCAAACAAACTTGGACTTCGTAATCTATTATTACACTCTTCCTCTATTGATGGATTACACCAGAATAGTGATGAGAAGACACGCTGGTGGATCATTCCACCTTCTTTTCTCACAGACTGGTTTCACAATAGACACGGCACACTTCACGGGGGATTCGCTCTTGCGCTCTTAATTACATTCTGTAAACTTCACGTGGGATTATTATATGGAGAGGATAGTGATGTGATTAAGAAGGCAAGTGTGCAGTATTTACGTCCAGTGAATATTTCATCACCTCTTGCAGTGCGTACTTGTTTAGAAAATGTAGATAAGAATAAAGTGCGGGCAACTGTAGAACTATATACACAAGAAAAACAATCGAAGAAGTTCGTATTGGGTGCTTCATCTATGCTTTGTAGGGCTTTCATTACTATTGCGCGGGGTTCTTCAGTTCAATCGCATTTGTAGTGTGAATTTATTTTATTTTTTTTTTCATGTCTATATTTTCATATTCTTTTGCGATCAAATACATTTTTTCCCCTTTAAACATTCTCTATATTAAACTAAATTTCTGAGTATATATATATTAGAAACTCTTATTGCTTTTTTGTTTTTATTTTGCTACTATTCTTTCTATTCTTTCTCTCTCTTTCTCTCTTTATATATATATATATATATATATATATATATATATATATACATGATAATGTGATCTAGAGAGTAGGAAATTCATTAATTAATAGTTCTGGAAATGGAGTTTGTGCGTGCTGTCATTGTTGGTGCTGGTGCGAGTACTTCCACACCAATGTTGAGTTGTATTGCCTCCGGCACACCGTGTTCAAACTGCATGGATGCTCTCACCTATCAACCTAGTATTCTCCGCAATAGTAACAATGATGATAAGAGTTATATTAGTAAAAGTAGAAATCATCGTTTAAATCCATGCTTTCTACTACAACTACGACACCCAACAGATCATACTATTCATAATATATTAATAGATTGTGGAAAAACATTTCGTGAATCTGCTATTAAAGTATTTCCCTCATTTGGAGTTTCTGATCTCAGTGCTGTCTTGCTCACACATGATCATGCAGATGCTGTTTTTGGCTTAGATGATCTTCGTGAGTTTAATCGTCCAGATACACCACTGGAAGTGTTTGGCGATGAACGTACACTGCGATGTATGAAAAATGTCTATCCATATTTATTTCCAAAAGATGGTCCTGCTGTTGTTGGGGCTTGGAGAAAGAATAAAACTGGATTTATTGCCGCCATTAAATGGGATTCCTTTACACCATTAGAGAAATTAACTATACACATCCCATCAAGAGTGAGTCAAACCCCAAATGGGGATTCCACACCAGAGACAAAGACGCCTTCTATTGATACGAGTGAAGAGAATCATTCTACAAGTGTGGCCTGGTCTGTTGTGCCTATTCCTGTTCTCCACGGTAGAGATTATTATTCCAATGCCTTTCTTATTCCTTTACATTCCGCAAATGAAACTCCACGTTTATTATTATACGTATCGGATATTAGTGTAGTGGATGAGGCCTTCTTTAAAAATGTCGCACATGCAAAGACTTTACTTGGCGTGCCGGTCACTACACCAATTGAAGTTCTGGTGCTGGATATGTTATCGCATCATGTTTATTTCGCACATCTCAGTGTGGAGGCGGCTATTCAAGCAGCGCAGGAAATAAAAGCGAAAAAAACATTTTTTGTTGGAATGGCTCATTCACTTAATTACACGGCACTCACACAACATCTTGGTGAGTTGGGCTTTGGTGAAAGTATGGCCGTTGGATTTGATGGATGTGTGGTGGCGGATAACAGTGAAGGGGGGTTACACCCCAACTTGTAAATGTCTGGGATATATATATATATATATAAAGAAGAAAAAACATAAAAGAAGTAAAAAGAAAAAGAGCAAATGAATTTAAGAAAAGGAATGAGGTAGAGAAAGTTAATGACCAGCAAACGACAAAAGAAGGTAGAAGGTAGAAGTGTGAAATAAAACACATTTAAAAATAAAAGATAAAATTATCGTTTGACTGTTATTATTATTATTTTTTTTAGTTCGGCATGGGAAATAAATACTCTTATCAGGTAAAGAGTTTAAAAAAAAAAAAAAACAAGAGGAAATCAGAAGAAAAGGAAATCTGAAGATGTTCTTTTTTTTTCTTTTTTAATTATATTCTTTCATTTCTTTTTTCTTCTTTACTTAACTATTTATGCGTAATGGAAAAAAACACACACACACACATACACAATCTTTTCGAACTCTCCTAAAATAGAGAGAAGATATAAATATAAATATAGTCACAGAAAATAATAACAACCAAGAAAAAAGAAGAGGGGGGAAAAGGAATCCGATGCATTCTTATTTATTCTGAGAAATGAACTTATATGTAGTCTCTATTGAGTACTCAGTGGTGAAGCCTGATCCCTCACTTGGGGATGAGCAGATGTGTAATTTCTTCAACCGGGTTTCTAACCGGTGTCCATTACTGCACTTATTCGGTTATGTGTATACAAAGAGATATGAGAATCGATCATCACACCATCTCCACACCGCACGAACCCCATCATCTGCAGAAGAAGAAGAAGAAGAAGAAGAAGAAAGAAAGACATTAAGAGAGATGGATTACATTCAAGAACGTACAGTTTGTGTTCATGTACATGGTATTTATCCATACTTTATGGTATTACAACATGATAAGAGAGTTTCTGCGGTACAGTTTGGGGCTCAACTGGAAACTGTAGCGGCTGCCGTATTGGGAATAAATAATTTCCATACAAGTGATTTACCACAGTTATTACATCAGGTAGAAGTGGTAAAGCGAGTTCCTTTCTATGGTTATCATACAAGACCATTAAGACTCTTTAAAGTAAGTGTAATAGATCCTGCAATGATGGGAAAACTTGTACATCTTCTCTGCAGTACCACACTTGTTGGAGGAAGACAATGGGAATTATATGATGCCCATTCCCCTTTTCATTTTCAGTTTATGGTCGATTACGGTGTAAAGGGAATGGCTCCATTCTCTATTCCATCCTGTACTGTACGGGCACCTTTACCAACAGAGATGAATAATCCAATCACACAATCACAGTTTGGTATAAAGACAGTAATGCCAATAGGTGAACCACCACGTCTCACACGTGCAGAAGTAGAAATGGATATTTCTCTTCAAATGTTAAAAAGACGTGATAGTCCAATGGAGCCTGGGGAGAATCTTCTCTCTGTTAGACGAAGTGTGCAAAAGTATTTTGCAGAGTTTGGTGTAGATGATACTATTAGACGTGCAGCTGCCGCGACGAATATCTCTCTAGAGCAGCGTTATTATAATGTTTCTGATCTCCAACGAAGTGATCCTTCTGTTGCGGCAATGCGTCAACAGGCTCTTATGTATTTACAGGCTCGTGGGGTTGTTGTGAATTCAGATCTCCACACCGTTGATGGTATTATTATCGCTACCGGTACAAATAGTGATGGGAACTCTCCATCACAGGCACCATTACTAGATGTGGTCTTTTCTACACAGGATGAGAGAGATAATAATAATAATAATAATAATAATAATAATAATAATAATAATAATAATAATAATAGTATTAATACTACACCGTTAACGGCTACACCAAGTGTGGGTCTTACATTGAATATTATGCAGGGTTTTCAGATTGGTGGGGCGACGATAACACCACTTTCATTTTCATCATCTTCATCATCTTCACAGCTCTGCATTACACCGTGTTGTGAAGAAAAAGAGGAAATTGCAGCTGTTGAGATGTCACTGGCACACGAGTCTCCGTATTCATTACTACAGTCTGCCAAAGAAGAAGAAGAAGAAAACAATATATATAACGATAGAGATGAAATGAAAGAAGAGAGTGAATGTTTATTACTTTCAAACAGAAGTAGTAGTAGTAGTAGTAGTAGTAGTAGTAGTAATGATGCTGCTGCTCCTATCCGTAAAGTTTGTGTTAACGATAAAACCTTTACAGTTGGGGACTCTATTGTATTGTTTGGAGTCCAAATGGAGAGAGAAACAACACCGGGAGGAGTGCCGTTGTGTGCAAAGATCACAGGTGTAAACTCTCACACAGTGCGGCTGCGGTGGTATCTCACACTTCGGGAAACACATCTCGCAAACAGTCAATGTGAATTAGAGAGACGTGGACGGTGGTGGCATAGGCAAAGAAAGACAGACAATCACAATGAGAAGAAAGCTCTAATAGCAACAACAACAACAACACCAACAGTAATAATAACAGAAGAAACAGAGGAGGAATGGTTATTAGGGGATGTAGAGGATGATAATCCTATAGAGGTTTTACGTCATGCTAAACGGGTTGTAGTGGTACACAACTATAGGGATTATAATAAGAATTCTGTAATACTCTGCAGATATAATTATCATATCTCTGAACAACGTTTATCTATGATAGAGCCTAATGTGAATGGTGATATAATAGTGGCACTTCCAGCTGTACTCACATCGTCTGTTAAAGAGAGTGTAATGCCGGGTGTTGTAGATGAGGGAGAGGAATTACTCTTATCATCATCATCATCATCATCATCAATATCATTATTATCATCTTCTTCTGATTTGTGTTCTCATCTCAGTGTCTGTGAATCCTCTGTGAAAAGAGATGTGATGATCCCATCAACGTCTATAAAGGCAGAGAATACTCATCCCATTATCATACAGAGATCTGTGAGAAGAGTTATTCAACAAGTGGCCCAATCACAACTATCACTGTTACTCACTGGTACGAGTGTATCCCCACACGCCTCTACGCCTGTTGTGATGATGGGAAGAATGAATGGAAATACAAAAAACTCAGAAAGTTCTTCTTCTGTCGTCTGTATTAATCCACAAAGCCATAATCTTCTCTTGGAATGGAAAGAACAACACTGTCGTGTACAACCATCATACTTCACCGGTGATATTCCACGTAATTTTCAATGGATATATAATGAAGATACTCAAAGTGTGATGGTCTCTGCGGCGAGTTGGCCATTCACAACACCTATTCCATCTTCTTTATCTTCTCCTTCTATTGTAAAAACAACAACAACAATGGGAGTGAGATCAGGGATTGAAATAGATCGGTCCAATACAAGTACGACACGATCCTCCATCCCACTACTTTCACAAGTAGCCAATACAATGATCACACCATTAGCTCAACGACGGCCAGTAAACACGAAAGAAAAAAAGTGGAATCCACATCCATCATCCAATCGATCAAATTCACTTCATGGATCTATACATATGACGTGTTCTTTTCGTATAATGTGTGTAGAAGTTCTTATTCATCGTGAACGTGATGTCCAAGATGTGGCACAGGAAGAACTCCTTGCGGTAGCGCTTGGAAAGACAACTTCCACAGATGATACGATTGCCGTTCAACTCTTCTGTGTTTCTGGAATAACATCATCATCATCATCATCATCTTCGTCATCTACTGTAAAGGAGTCTTTACCGTTTAGTGGAGATGTGCGAGTGGTGTATGTATCTAGTGAGGTACATTTACTGCGGTGTGTACGGCGGGAATTACTGCAGTATGATCCTGATGTGATCTTATCATGGGATGGATTTAGATACGGGATTGGACTACTGGCATTGCGTTATCGTCTAGTACTGCAGCGTTCTCTCGCCCGGGATCTTTCCCGTCTGGTGAGTGATGTGAATAGAAGAGAAGGTGGAGGAGAAAAATCCATAAGAATGGATAAAAACAAAAGGAATACAGAATTATCTTCTTTCTGTTCTTCTTCTTCATCATCATCATCATCATTATCATTATCATTATCATCGGTTTCATCATGTGATAGTGCGTATTCAGCAGGAATGGAAGTAGACCCTGCTACTATTAATAATAATACTAATAATAATAATAATAATACTAGTAATAATAATAATAATAATAATAATAATAATAATAATAATAATAATAATAATAATAATAATAATAATACTAATACAACAGGGGATATGGTAAAACGAGTAACACGACGATTTGGCAGCAGTCTGCGTATTACTGGCCGTATTGTTATTGATCTTGGCAAACAATTACGTAAAGAACTACAACTTCCTTCTTACTCTCTACAAATGGTTCATCAAAAACTCTTTAACCGAAATTTACCCTACTTTACAGATATCGCATTATCTGAAATGTATTTACATGATAAGAATGAAATGCGACGTGTGGCCCTCTCTGTTCTCCTCACACGAACCGTCACTCCACACCGCATTGCTCAACATCTTCACTTCTACACACGCACAGCGGAGTTCTCACGGATGTATGGAATTCTTTTTCATGAAGTTCTCAGTCGTGGAAGTCAATACCGTGTGGAGGCCACTTTATATAGAATGGCTAAACCCATTGGATACACTATGCTCTCTCCATCACGAGAACAAGTACACCGTCAACCACGATTGCAGAGTATGCCACTTATATTACAACCACGTAGTGACTTTTATAAAGATGATCCTATAGTAGTATTAGACTTTCGAAGTCTCTATCCAAGTTTGATTATTGCATATAATCTTTGCTATTCCACTTGTCTTGGTACGGTAAGGAAATGTCGATATAGTCGTTTAGGCGTAATTCCTTCTTATAAACAAGCTGATCCATTATTACTTTCACAACTCACAGAGGATGAAATTGGGAAAAGTTTACAAAATCACATTACCTTTGCACCGAATGGTTGTATGTTTTTAAATCCAACCACTCGTGAAGGTGTACTTCCACAAATGCTACGGGCTTTATTGGAAACACGTTTAGAGGTTCAAGCAGCATTAAAGTATGTTGCCCAACCATGTGAAGATGTTTATATGCAACAAGTATTTCATGAACAACAAGCGGCTATTAAAATGCTTGCCAACACCACATATGGATATACCGCCGCCTCTTTTACAGGACGAATGCCTTGTGTAGATCTTGCAGATGCTATTGTGATGTTTGGACGACAAACATTAGAACGAGCCATGCGACTTATTAATGGTCATCCTTCATGGAAAGCTGAAGTGGTATATGGAGATACCGATTCTCTCTTTGTACGATTACCAGGTAGAACTAAAGAAGAGGCATTTGTAATTGGAGAAGAAATGGCAAAAGAGGTAACAAGAGTAAATCCATCACCTATTCAATTACAGTTTGAAAAAGTACTTTTTCCTTGTTTATTATTAGTGAAAAAACGATATGTGGGATATGCATACTTTAAACCAGATCAACAAGAACCACAATTCCTTTCAAAGGGAATTGAGACTATTCGTAGAGATCAATGTTTGGCAACTTCACGTTTAGCATCCTGTATGATTCAATCACTTTTTTCAGGTGCCTCAACGGAGACTCTACGAGAAATTTTCTATAAGGAAGTAAGTAAACTACAACGTGGAAGTTGTAATCCAGCAGATTGTATATTTCGTAAAGCCGTAAAACTTGGAAGTTATCGTCGAAAGGGTAATTTACCACTGGCAGCCCATCTTGCTATGCAGTTAATGGAGAAGGATATCACCTATACTCCTTATTGGGGTGAACGTATTCCATATCTTGTAGTCCAATCGATGGAATCTGTACAGTTGCGGGATCGGGTGGTTCACCCACAAGAATTATTGAAATTAGAAGAAAATGTAAAGATTGATACCGAGTATTATATTAAACGTCACATTATTCCTGTTTTAGATAGAATGTTGTATCTTATTGGGGTTAACTGTGCTAGTTGGTATGCGGCGATGCCGAAGAGACGTACATACCGTAGTTACTTTGAACTTGGTTTAATAGAGAAACCCCTGCTGAGTGGTTTAAAAAGAACACGATCACCTCATCATCCTCTTGTTGTGGATGTAGACAAAGAAGATGATGAAAATAATAATAATAATAATAATAATAATAATAAAATACATTTAAACCCAAGAGGTCATACATCTTTGTATGTAAAAAAACGAACATTAGATGCGTATTATCAGCAAACATTATGTGCTGTATGTCTTGAGAGCTCTGTTACTACAAACCCACCCGATCCACCAATTTGTATAGATTGTCTTCATAACCGTACGAAAAGTGTTATTCGTGTAATAACTCGCCGTCATTCTGTGGAGAGACGCTTACGACTAATTGAGAGAACGTGTTTACGTTGTATTGGATCATGTGGAGAAATAGGCGGTTTAAACTCTATTACTAATACTACTAATACTGCTGCTGGGGCTGTGGAAGATATAGAGGATATACATTTCGCTATTCCTCGCAGTCTTGCTAGTGTTACGACTACGGTTCTTCACCCCACGATGGAGAAGGAAGATGGTGAAAAGGATAATAATAATAATAATGAGGATGAATATATACCAGAAGGATGTGTATCTATTGATTGTCATCTTTCATTTGAGAAGCGACAACTTTTTCTTCTTTATTTGCAGCTTATGGTATTAGAGCAATATGTGACGAATTTGTAGTGACTCAATTGTTGTTCCCTAATAATAATAGTGATAATAATAATAATAATAATAATAATAATAATAATAATAATAATAGTGATTATAAATAATAACGATAGTTGAGATTTGCATGCGCCTTTTTTTTTCTGTTATATTTATACCTTTATAGATTTGCAATAAATGGAGAGAAGAAGTATATAATATGTTGCTATATATAGTTATAAAAAATATAATAACCATTATTATTATTATTATTTTGGTTCATATATTCTAAATTTCTCATTTCCTTTCTCTTTATGGATTTCTTTCCCCCTCTTCTTTCCATTTTTTTCTTTATTTCTTGACAATGAGTCTCTTTCCAAAAAAAAAAAAAAAAAACAAATAATAATAAAAGGGAAACAGAAGACATTACAGAATGAGACGATTTACTGTGAAGGTGATCCCACCACTCCACTGCCTCTCATCTGTTAATATGAGAAGAGGTACATCTACTACTACTAATACTAATAGTACTAATACTACTAATACTAATAGTACTATGGATAATACTAGTAGGGAACTGCAGATCTCTTCTACAGATGAGTTGTGTTCACCATTTCTCTCTTCGCTGTTGGATCCACCAGAGACTGTCGTGTTGGAGGATGCCGCTCGCACATACACGACCATGAATGTAGTAGACCCACCCGTGCGGTATAATCCAAATACTCCAAATGTGGATGCATCATCATTATCATCATCTTCATTACCATCCACAATGGTAGTGGAAAAGGATAAATATACAGAATACGATTCTGAGGAAGAAGAAGGAAAAATTACACTTGCCCATCGTAATGGTAAATTATGGTCTACATTTACTTCTTCTAATGGTAAAAATGAACCACCTGCATGGTTTCATAAACTTTGTGAAGATTTATATTACCGTCGAAACAGTGAAGATGAAATGGATACAACCGCCTCTATCAGCGATATTGAACCACAACAACATGTGAAAGATATGAATACGACTACCTCTAATTCTGAAAATGAGGATGATGGAAGTGTAGATCCATATTTATGGCTTCCATTTAATCTTTTAGATGTGGCTGAATATAAAGTAGGTCCTTATATATTTCCAAAAACCGCTACCTTTTCACATGAACAGCGTACTTTATTATGTAATGGTGATACTCGTAAAGAATATGTTCATTTTTGTAATACTTACGCTTTCCCAGATCGTTTACAGATTCCAACTTCTGTAGGAACTCAACCTGCTAAGTTATATATAGATCCACTTCAAACATCACCTGTGGTTTATATTCAACTTAGTGATGATTTTCCACCAGCGATGTGGTTACCTGTTAAAGGTACTGCTGCAGCGGTTCGTCGTGTATTGGCAGAATTTGCCTCCATGGCGGCATTACATCGTGATTGGCATCATGAAGGGTTTGAAGAACGTTTTGCTGCGGCTGCACGAGTATTGGAATTACAACGAATGCCATCAAAGGATAGTGATATTCTTCGTTTTATGGCTTATGAGGCACGGAATACACAATTTGTATTTGCCCCTATAAGGGAATTTCCTAATCAACAAGAATTCTTTCTTGGTGAACATGATGATCCTGAACGTTTAATCGAACATATGGATCTTTGTCCGTTTCTCTTTGCCATTCCACATATGCGAACAGTTGTGGATCTTCATGCGGAACATATGACTCCCACTATTGAAGGCCCTGGTGTGGCCACATCTCTTTACCGTTGTATTTTCTCCAAAGCCCTATTGTTTATACAAGTACAACTCTCTGCGGAAGTTAAACTCCCTCCACAAGACCCGGAGGCTTTTCGTTTTATGTGGAAAGATTCTCAAGTGATACCTAAAATGCATATCCCCGTATTTGTTCGTGTTATTTGGCCTGATAATGAACGAATGTGTGGAGGAGGTCAAATCATACGCCGTTTAAATCGTTATTTTAAAACAGAATTTGCTTCTGATATTCCAATTGATGCGGCCATGGCATTATTATATGTAATGCAATGGGCAAAGGAATTACCAAACTTCTTGGGCGTGCGTGGAATGCGAGATCGACTTGCGGCATTAGAAGCAGCGAGTGAATGTGCAGATCCACCGCAGCTTTATCCGGGTACACGTGAAATTCCCAATCCGGAGTATACAATAGCCGAACGTCTTGGAATGCATATACAGTATTTGGCTCAACTCGGGGATCCGGAGGTGTCTCTCACTATTCAACGATTACTTCCGGAGGCTTCTGCACCTGTACGTATGGGATGTGCAAAGGCAGCATTAATTGCAGGGGATAGAGAGTTGTTTCGACACATTGTGAGTAGTGAACCACCGGGTCGTATGCAAACATATATGACGAAACTTGTACGAAAGCGGAAATCACGGGATTTACTGGATGGAGAGCCACGATTACTGGAGGAACAGTATGAGTTTGCCGCTCCTTTGTGGACAAAGCGGGGTACACGTATTGATAAAAATACTCTGGAAGGTGCAGTGGATGCACAAGGAAGACTTAACGGGTAAACTGCTTTCATCTTTCTTTCTCTCTCTCTATCTCTCTGTATTTGGGTTATTATTATTATTATTATTATTATTATTATTATTATTATTATTATATCTCCCTTGTATTTTCTTTATATATCCTATTAGAAAAAAAACAGGAAGGTGTGTATGAAACTGGGGGAGAGAGAGAGATGATTGAGTGAAGAGGGGAAACATATGACTGCTGCCCTATTAAGGTATTTCACAGACTAATTTACTTTTTTTCTTCTTCTTATAAAAAAAAAAAAAAAAAGAATTATATGAAGTAAAATGAACAGATGCGTAATGTTTATATTTCTCTTTATTTGTTATAAATCTTCTTTTTCTTTTTTCTTTTTTATAATGTTAACATAAAGTACCGGTAGGGAACGGTTATTTTATTGAGTAATCATCTAGCTTTAGAGAGATGGCAACCAAACGTCTTCGAGAAGAGTGCGAAACTGATAATGGCCATGAGCAAAAGCCACGACAAGAAGAAGAAGAAGAAGAAGAAAAAGAACAACAACAAGAACAACCTCAGCAGGAAAGACAAGGAGAAAATAAACAAAATGAAAAAGAACAAGAACAAGAACAGAAGAATGGAACCAAACGATCTCTGCGAGAGGCACGCTTTGAAGGACGCGCCATGAATGAAGACTTCCATCAACAACTCGGTCCATATGAAAGACCAGACGAGGCGACAGATGTGGAGGATTTACTGCATGGACATGAAGACTTTGGGGATTTACCAGAAGACCGTCGCCGCGCATTATTGGAGTCTGTGCGTATATTAGCTCAGAAAGCCACAACATCAAAGAATAAGAATCAATTGGAACATTTACGCGTAAAGGCATCTCGTCTCGTTGGATTTAAAGATACAGCACGCAAATCGGAACTTATCGCGGCTTATCGCCATTTAGTTCGTGCTGGGGAATTGCAGGAATCACCGGCAATAGAAGATCTTCTCTTGCGTAAGCGTGGGAAATCTCATAGTGGTGTACTTGTGGTAACAGTCTTTATGGGACCTGGAGAGTTCTCCTGTCCAAAGGATTGTCACTATTGTCCAAATCAGCCTGGTATTGCCCGTTCTTATCTATTGAAGGAACCAGGCGTTTTACGAGGATATCGTAATGGATGGGATCCTATTAAGCAATTCTATGATCGTGCTAGTGCATTAGAAAATAATGGACATGTTGTTGATAAGATTGAGTTAATTATCCTTGGTGGAACCTTTTCATTTTATCCAAAGAAATATGCAGAAGAATTTTTTGCTGGATTTTTTTATGCTGCTAATACCTACTATGATTCCACCCCATTACGTCCTATAAAGACATTACAGGAAGAAATTACAATTAATGAAGATGCCCGTTGTCGTATTATTGGTGTTACTGTTGAGACTCGACCAGATTATATTAATATAACAGAGTTACGTCGTTTTCGTACACTTGGTGTTACTCGTGTACAACTTGGTATACAACATCTAGATGATGATATTTTAACCGTAGTTAATCGTGATTGTCCTACGGCTAAGACTATAGTAGCTATTAAACGTTTACTAGATGCAGGATTTAAAGTGGATGCCCATTGGATGCCTGATTTACCAGGAAGTAGTTATATAAAGGATCGTGAAATGTTTGAATATCTTTTTTCTACCGATAATGAAAATTTTCAGGTGGATCAATGGAAAGTTTACCCTACAGCTACAGTCCCGTATACAAAGATTGAGGAATGGTATCGAAATGGATTATATAAACCATATGCAGAAATAGATAATGGTAAATGGATGGTAGAACTACTTGTATATATTATGCAAAACTGTCCACATCGCATTAGACTTAATCGTATTATTCGTGATATTCCTACCACTTATATTATGGGAGGAGAACGACGATGTAATCTACGACAAGTCATTGAAGCTGAAATGAAATCAAAAGGTATTCAATGTAAAGATATCCGTGAACGAGAGTGTAAAGGCGCCTCTGTTGATCGTAATAATACAAAACTTTTTATAGATGAATTTCGGGCCAGTAATGGAACAGAATTTTACATCTCTGTAGAGAATGTAGAACGTACAATCCTTTACGGACATTTACGATTACGTTTACGTGATGACAGTAGTGTGAACAATTCTCTCTTTAAAGCCCTTGAGGGATGTGCGTTAATTCGTGAATTACACACATATGGACGACTTGTAGCGGTCTCTCGGCCTAATTCCGGTAATGAGGCTCAACACATGGGCGTTGGCACTCAATTAATGCGAGAGGCGGAGCGAATAGCGGCGGATCGTGGGTTTACTTCCATTGCTGTGATTGCGGGTGTTGGGGTTCGGCGATATTACGCTAAATTGGGATATGAACTGGAGGATACATATATGATTAAGCGAATTGCAGCGGATGGGGGAAATGCGATTACAGAGGAACAGGTGGAACAGGATGATGATAATGATAACGTTGGATTCTTCTCTAAACTAAAGGGATTGTTCTTTGGTAAGTGAAACCATTTATGAGAGAAAGAGAAAAAGAAAAAGAGAGAATATAAGAAAAAAAAAAAAAAACAAATAGTGGAGATGGAAGACTATTTCCCCTTTTTTTTTCGTTTTTTTTGGATTATATTTTAAATTTTTAATACTCTCTCTCTCTATATATATTACATCGCATCGCAACGTATGTTCATACTAATATAAATATAAATATATATTAGTTACGCATAAATGGGGGTGAAAGTATCGTTTCTTTCTACTCCCCTTTAAGTAAGTAAGACGAATAAAATACACACACACACAAAAAAAAAAAAAAAACGAACAGAAAGTTAATAAGATTGATACGATGGTGTAAAGAGGAATAGTGAGATAAACAAGAAAAACACAAAAAAAAAAAATAAAAGAAAACAGAGATGAATCTTTTCATTTTATGTATTGACAAACTAGCCTTGTACAAGATTCAAAAAAAAAAAAAAAAAACGAATTTACTATGGTTGCCAATATTTAATTATCTCTTTCCAACACACATACCTCCTATTTTGGTGTGTCTCTGTGCTTTAGGGGGTTATTATAGTTGTACTTATCTCTTTAATATATGTGTACCTTTTATATTCTTTGTTTCTATTTCTGTTCTTTTTTTTTTTCTTTTTAGAGAGAGTTACCTTGGTGTGTTGCGTTGAGAAGTGGCAACATAATATTAATAAACCGAGAAAGAAGAAAAAGAACTATTCTGTAAGAAAAGAAAAAAAAAGAAGAAGAGAAACATTTAGAATCATGAGACGCATAAGGATAACTGGGTTTAGTGCCCGCAATCACACGGCAGTAACACCGTCCTCATCCTCATCTTCTTCCTCTTCTTCTTTATTATTAACGTTCTCATCACCATGGATGTTTCTTTCATTGAGAGAGATTGGAACAGTCTCAGAGGCGAAACCTTCAAAGAAACGCAGTAGTTTCTTTCAAATGGGTGATATCTATAAACCTGGTAAGTTTACATCTAAAGATTTACCGAAAGGACCAACAGCATCTAATCAACCATGGGATCCTGTTTTTGCCCACTATGCGTTTAATAAAGCCACAGGCCCATTGCAAAGAAAACAGAACACTACTCCAGATGATCACCTTACAGTAGATGAACTTGATAAATGGATGGATGCCAAAGCCGCGGCTAAAGTGTTAGGAATTAAAGAGAGTGAGTTATCGACATTAACAGCACCACAGGTGGAGGAACGGTGGATAAAGATGTACGGTGAACGAACGAATGCGATGCAGCAGGAGGTTGTTATTGCAGCTGAAGTGTTATTAGAATACATTGACTCTTCTCTGCATAAGAAGAAAAGCAGACAATATTACCGACAATATATTGATAATGCACGTCAGGCAATTGATCATGAAACGGATTTACGTCGTAGAGATCACCGTCAAAAGTTTATTTATCTCTCCGCTATTGCCATTACCGTTGGCTGCACCATTGTTCTCTTTGTGGCTTTCTTCCGTAATATTATTACCCGCAAAGATGTAGAGAATATTGGAGCCAATGCGGTTTCTTATCTCTATATGGCCTTCACACAACCCACCAACCCAGAACCCGCACCGGACTACACTCTGCGGTATAGAGAAACCCCTACGGCCATGACGAGAGATCAACAAAGTGGATTGTATGGAGTAACAGATACCACACAAGTGCGAATCGCAACAGAAGTGGAGGAATACCGCCGACAGGAAGAGGTGGAGTTGCTGCGAATGCTCAATGATGAGAATGAACGTGCGGCTAAAGAGGCGAAGGAGCAGCGAGTGCGGGAGAGTCGAGTGCGGGTCTATCGTACGGATGACTTTGATGCCTCTGGGGAACTGAAAGAAAATAAAACAAATGGCGATGGAGAAGTAGACCCGGCAGCGGCGTTTTCTCAAATGTCGTTTAGACAATTTGCGGCCATGATGGCCTCACAGTTTGGGGGCGGATCGCGATTTCAACGGATTACGCAAGACAGTGTTCGGCGGGCGGAGGAGGTGGAGCAAATGCAGAAACGGATGGGAGGACGATCAAGTGAATGATAGGATTAACCAATAAGAGGAATATATATATATATATNTTTTCCTTGCTTTTTTTTTTTTTTTTTTTTTTTGGTTTGTTCTCACTCTTATGTATACTTCTCTTTACCTATCTTTCTTTCTTTTCTTTCTTTCTTATACTTTTCACATTACAGCCTTGCTACAGTCCTTTTATTTTTCCTCTTTTCTTTAGATATACATCATCATCATCATCATCAGTGGGAATAGGAATGGTAACATCAAATACTGGAGGGTTACTTCCTACTACCACTGACCCTTCTACAATCACAACAAGTAAAGATGATCGTGTTTGGTCTGAATTTAAAGAAGGCATGTGTGAACTGTTGAACAGTGAACGTTGCCTGGTCGTGGCGGCCGCCTCTCCGGATGAGGTCGTCTCTGTTTGCCGCTGTGTTGATGATGTGTGCGAAAAATTTCATAATCATCATAATAATCATAATAATAATAATCATAATAATAATAATAATAATAATAATAATAATAATAATAATAATGGAGATGATCATAGTCATAGTGAAGAAGAAAAGAGTGTAGAACTACTAGCTCTACGAAATGCCCCAAGAGTAACGTTCACCACAGAAGAGAATATATCCAAATTGGAGAAATGTACCGCCGTCTATGGCCGTGTGCCGGCGTTTATCGTGATGGAGATGGAACACGATCGCTTCTTTGTGCTAGACCTCCCAGACAAGAATAATAATAATAATAATAATAATAATAATAATAATAATAATAATAATAGTAATAATGGTGAGAAACAACATCAAGAAGGATCATCATCGGTGTTGCAATCCTCATCAACGCGATCGAAAGTACACAACTCCACTATAGCGCTGGCATCTACTTCAGCCACAGTCGTTGCAAAGTCGCTATTACACCCAATAGATACATTGAAATGTCGACTACAGTCCTCTAGCACTCGTGAGTGGAGTCGTTTCCGTAATGAGTACCGTGGAAAATGGGGACCACGATATCTCTACGGTGGACTTCCAATTAAATTAGTTTTTTATATCCCCTATCAGGCAATATATATGACGACCTATAGTAATATGAAAGATATATTGCGACCAGCGGATGTAAATCGAGAGAGTCGTGTTGCTTTTCTCACGCGAACCATTGCGGCTGCGAGTACGGCAGAGTTTGCGAGTTGTATTGTACGTGTACCGATGGAAACGGCAAAGATGCGAATTCAGGCAACAGTCGTGCCAAATACACAATGTGCGGTTCAACAAATATATCAACAAGGCATTCTATCCTCTGTTAGACTTGTGAAATCACAAACCTTTCTTCATGATATTCCTTATAGTGCTATTCAGTGGATTTTTTATGAAAGTCTTCGTCCATGGATGTTACATTTTGTAGGGAAACATCAATTAAATATTGAATCGAAGAAACATTCACGTCTTCGTGCGTATGTGCAGAATTTTCTCTGTACATTTCTCAGTGGTGGATTTAGTGGAATGATTGCCTCTACTATTACAGTGCCGCTGGATGCGATTCGAACTCGAGTTGTGGTCGCCACGGCAGCGAATCCACACGCGACGGTGCGGAGTGTAGTGAGAGATACGTACAGAGCTGGTGGGATTCCTCTCTTCTTCCGCGGTGCGTGTACGCGTGTGTTGTGGGTGACGACCAACATGGCTGTGTACTTCCCACTGTATGAGTTGTTTAAGGCCATGTTGATTGTGAGAGAGGAGGACGCTTCCAAGTCTACTGCGTGATATATATATATATATATA
>NW_021639855.1:79352-81360 GCF_002087225.1 Trypanosoma theileri | reverse complement strand
TTTTCCTTGCTTTGTTTTTTTTTTTTTTTTTTTGGTTTGTTCTCACTCTTATGTATACTTCTCTTTACCTATCTTTCTTTCTTTTCTTTCTTTCTTATACTTTTCACATTACAGCCTTGCTACAGTCCTTTTATTTTTCCTCTTTTCTTTAGATATACATCATCATCATCATCAGTGGGAATAGGAATGGTAACATCAAATACTGGAGGGTTACTTTCTACTACCACTGACCCTTCTACAATCACAACAAGTAAAGATGATCGTGTTTGGTCTGAATTTAAAGAAGGCATGTGTGAACTGTTGAACAGTGAACGTTGCCTGGTCGTGGCGGCCGCCTCTCCGGATGAGGTCGTCTCTGTTTGCCGCTGTGTTGATGATGTGTGCGAAAAATTTCATAATCATCATAATAATCATAATAATAATAATCATAATAATAATAATAATAATAATAATAATAATAATAATAATAATGGAGATGATCATAGTCATAGTGAAGAAGAAAAGAGTGTAGAACTACTAGCTCTACGAAATGCCCCAAGAGTAACGTTCACCACAGAAGAGAATATATCCAAATTGGAGAAATGTACCGCCGTCTATGGCCGTGTGCCGGCGTTTATCGTGATGGAGATGGAACACGATCGCTTCTTTGTGCTAGACCTCCCAGACAAGAATAATAATAATAATAATAATAATAATAATAATAATAAATCCACTATGGCAGAAGAGATGGAGCGATTCCTGCGGGGCGTGGTGAAGGGCACTATTCCAAAGGCCCTGCAGGGGGATCCGCCGCCGCCGAATGATCAATTCGAGCCAACGCACGGCATCACGTTAACGAATGGACTCTGCGCCGTCACCAGCACAATAGCGCGACTGAAGCGCGAGCGGCCCGGCGGGGCGTTGTGTGTTTTCTGGAGTGAGCGCTGCCGCATGTGTGCGACTGTTATTAAGATGGTGGATTCTCTTGTGGAGATGATTTGGAAGGCCGCGGCTGCTCGCCACGGTGTGGAGAAGCCATTCAATTTCTTTATTTGCAATATTGACAGCAATGATCTGCCGGAGTATGATTGGCCAACACCCCACAACGCACAGGTGGTGCCCGCAACAGTGGCGTACAATAAAGAAGGCAAACGAGTGATGTTTAAAGAGAAACGAACAGCCCCGTTATTGGCGGCATTTATATGTGAAGAGTGTTTACCAAAAGATCTCGTCGATGTGAAGGCGATATCATCTGAAGTAATCGCAGCGGCAGGGAAATTATATGAAGAAATATCGTTGGAGTGTACGGGCATCACTGCGGCATCTCTTCCCACTCGCACTGTAAACACAGCGAAGGCCGATGATGATAATAATAATAATAATAATAATAATAATAATAATAATAATAATAATAATAATAATAAGAACGAGGCACACAACTCCTTACATCTTTCAGAGGAGAACAATATGCGTAAACGACCACGTTCCGATACTGTAGTAGAGAGCAATGAGTGAATGTAAGAAAAATAAAGAAAGATATATATATACAGAAGAAAAAAAAAAAGAAGTGATGGAAAGAAATCCAAAATAAATGAAAAGGAAGGAAAAAGGGGGATATATCTATCAGTGTTTGGGTCTGGGAGTGAGACATTGAGAAAATAAAAGAAGTCTTCACAGAAGATGAAATATAGCAATGACAAGAATGATTAAATATATGCAAAAAGGAAAAGAAAAAAAAAGAACAAATGAAAAAAATAGTTGCAAAGGAGAAAAGAATCGAGAGTTGAGGAATGTAGACTTCAATGTAACTTTGTTGTTCCTCACTTTCTCCCTTTAATTTGCTTTAAATACATTTCTGCTATCGAATGATATGTTAAATATCCGGTATAAAAGTCCTCTACATCTGTTGTTTTTTTTTTTTTATTTATTCTCTTTTTTTTTTTTATATTATGTTAGTTATTATATTGAGAAAAAAGTGAATATAGTGATATGACGGGAGTAATTCTCTGCGTGTGTGTGTGTGTGTGTG
>NW_021639855.1:65405-79129 GCF_002087225.1 Trypanosoma theileri | reverse complement strand
AAAAAAAAAAAAAAGTAAGGTGAAAATAAAATCACAGTGAAATACAAATAAAAAAAAAGTAGTTTATAGAGAGAGAAGTTTTTGAACGTATTGCTCTTCACATTTTTTTTTTTTTTACTTTTTTTCGTTTTCTTCTTCTCACTTCGCATGCTACTCACTCTGTGGGGTACATACTGAGAAAACGAAAGAGAGATAAACGCATAAATTATATATATATATAGAGAGAGAGAGAGAGAGAGAAAGGGAGAGAAAAGGGATATTTTTCATTACAAACATTAATCATCATCACTAATAATATTCTTATGCGAAAAACGTTTGTACGTCTCAGTGGCGGATTTCAACCCCCGCGAACATTAGGGGTGAAACGCCATTCTTCACAAGAACCAACATCTCTCTCAAATCCTCCAGTTAATAATACTAATAGTAATACTACTACTACTACTTCCTCCTCTTCTTCAGTGGATGATGTGAGAAAGAACAAACGTACATGTTTAGAACTCTCACCTTCGCATAAACAAGAGATAGCGACAGTGTCGAGATCAGAACATACCCCATCACCTCCACCATCTAGAGAAGTATTGTCATCCAGTAGTAAAGAAGAAATAAAAAATTCAGGAGATGTTCATAAACCTCATGAATGCAATTATCCATTAAATTACCAAACACCTGATCGACGTACAATACAAGCAGTCGTGGCGGAAGAAGAAGAAAAAATTGTTGAAAGTCAAGAGATGCTGCAGCGGGAAATGGAGGAGGATCTTCGACTCTCTGCAGATCTCGCCTTTACACCTCGAGATGGAGGAAAACTATCAGGAACACGTGTTTTCTCACAACCAGGAGTAGAAGAAGGTACTGGATATAATGAAAAGGGAGAAGAAGAAGAAGATAGAACGAATACCACTTTGTTTATTTTTCCTAATCTTGAGGGAGATGAAGATAGTAATGGTATTATACCATTTGAAGAAGAGGGAGAAGAAGAAAAAGATGAAAACAATACAGCTATGGTATACTCTCATAATAATCCTAGTTCTGTTATTCCTAGTAGGAGTAATACTATTACCACTAATACTATTAATACTACTATTAATACAGCTGCCATTAACACTTCTACTAGTGCAGTAATAAAGGGAACCTCCACGAATAATAATAATAATAATAATAATAATAATAATAATAATAATAATAATAATAATAATAGTGTTAGTGTTCGTAGTAGTAATAGTAGTAGTAGTAGTGGTGGATTTTATGATCTTCCTTATGCTGCACAGAGTTTCTTTAATAATCGACGTGGTATTAAAAAACTTTATCCTTGGCAACACGAAGTTCTCATGAGAGATGATATTCGTAGTGGAGAAAGTTTAGTATACAGTCTTCCAACTAGTGGAGGGAAAACACTAGTAGCGGAAATATCACTTTTACGATGTCTTCTTAATCGTAAAAAGTCATGTTTTTTCGTTCTCCCTTTTGTATCTTTGGCAGAAGAGAAAACAGAAGGACTTCGACTTCTTGGGGATACTTTGGGTTTTGCTGTAGATGGTCACTATGGAACTCAAGGTAGACTTCCTCTTTCTAAACGCACAACGGTATATGTTTGTACTATTGAAAAGGCTAATTCTTTACTTAATCATATGCTTGAAGAAGGATTAACAGAAGAACTTGGTTGTATTGTAGTGGATGAATTACATATGCTTGGTGAATCCCGTCGTGGGGCAACACTTGAACTATTTTTATCAAAGGTACTTTGTCTTTCTCATTCTGTTCAGATTATTGGAATGAGTGCTACTATTCCTAATTTACCAAATATAGCTAAATGGCTAAATGCTAGTTGTTATTTAGGGGAATATAGACCTGTACCATTACGACAATACGCGGTTATGCAAGGTATGGTAGTAGAAGATGGTGAAAGAAATGAGAGAAATTTGTTAGAAGCTGGATATTCTACAGAATTAGAACAATTAGTATTTCTTGCAACAGAAGTGACAGATGCATCTGTACTTATTTTCTGTGCAAGTCGTCAACAATGTATTGATACAGCTCATCTTATTGCACGATATAGAAAAGAAGCTATGAATGGATATCCAGGTGCAAATGAAAGTTTTGTTAGTGCTATTGTATCTGAACTTAATTCTCTTAGTCATGATACTTCACTACTAACACATGTTATTCCATTCGGTATAGCCTTTCATCATGGTGGACTTCTTTCAGAAGAACGTGAACTCATTGAACGAGCATATCGTCAACGTTATATTAATATTCTTTGTTGTACATCTACTTTAGCAGCTGGAGTAAATCTTCCAGCTAGACGTGTTATTTTTAAAACTCCTTATGTGGGTCGTGATTTCTTAACAAAATCTCGTTATTTACAAATGTGTGGACGTGCTGGAAGAGCTGGTTTAGATGAATTTGGTGAGTCATTTCTATTATTAGCACGTAAAGATTGTAAACGTGGACGTGAGTTAATGAAGGAAGATGTGGAACCATGCTCTAGTAAAATGTTAGAGGACGCAAGTTCTTTTGAACGGTCTATATTGGAGTGTATTGCTGTTGGGATTATACGTTCTCCATATGAGGCTAGAAAATGGATATCTAGTCTTTTATGTCATTATGCCCCTGGTCCATTTGATGCTGTGTATGATGCGACATCAAGACCATTACCTGTTGTTCTTGACAATATATTTGAGTTGGCATTAATTCGACTGGTACACACGGGTTTGGTGCGGCGTTTATTACAGACAATAGTAGATGGGTCTGTCACTACTACTACTACTACTACTACTATTGTGGATTCATCTCATGGTGATAGTAGCAACCATAATAATAATAATAATAATAATAATAATAATAATAATAATAACAATAAAGAGAAGAATCAGAGTGAAAATCAAAAGAGGGTTGAAGATGATGAGAATGTAGTATTCTCTGCAACCCCGTTTGGTGTTTGTTCTGTACGTTCGTGTTTTAGCATTGAAGAGGCTTTACTTGTTCGGGATGAGTTGGAACAATTACAACGTACAGGACTTATACTTGCGGATGATCTTCATTTATGCTACTTCTTAACACCACTACGGGAGATTGGGGACTGTAATTGGGAGGTGTACCGTGATATTCTCTCTCGTTTAAATGAAAACCGCCAACGGATTGCAAACATGGTGGGTGTGGATGAATATCTTGTATACCAGCGGGCAATGGGATTAGGTGATTCTACCGGCAGTAGTATGAACACCAATAATAATAGTAATAGTAATAATAGTAATAGTAATAATAATAATAATAATAATAATAATAATAATAATAATAATAATAGCAATAGCAGTCAGATGTTCTCCACACGTCGTTTCTTCGTGGCGTTGATGCTTGCCGATCTCCTTGGCGAAGTCCCCTTGTCGGTGGTGGAGCAGCGCTATCAGTGCAATCGCGGGCAGCTGCAGGGACTAATGCGGAGTGCGTCGATGTTCAGCAGTTCCATCACGGCCTTCTGCCGGGCGATGGAGTGGTTTGCGCTCGAGGCGGTGCTGGCGGCGTGTGTGAAGCGGCTGGGGTTTGGCGTGAAGCCCGACATTGTGCCGCTGATGGAACTGCGCGGGCTGCAGCCGGGCCGGGCGCGGGCACTGTGGGCCGCCGGCTTCCGCGACCCCGCCGCCATCGCCGCCTGTGGGCCAGAAGAGGTCCTGCGCCGCGTGCGGGCAACCGCCAATAATAACAGTAATAATAGTAATAATAATAATAATAGTGGTGGGAATAGGGCTGCGAAGTATTTTACACTGCGAGCCGCTGTGGCACTTGTACGGGAGGCGAATTTGTTTCTGCAGCGACAAATACGGGAGAAGAAGGGAGAGCTGATGGAACTGACACTACACTCACGTCTGCCATGAGATATATATATATATATATATCTATATCTATGTGTATGTGTGTGTGTGTGTTTCTCTGAGAGACTGAGAAAATCTTTTCTTAATAGTATTTTGTTTGTTTATTTTTCCCCATGTTAACCTCAGTTCTGGGCGGCCACTTCTCTCACTCTCTCTCTCTCTCTCACATTCTGTGTGTGTGTAGTCCACGCACTTTCTTTTCTTTTTTTAGGGGTGGGGTAAAGTTATTCTGTTTTTTTTTTTTTTTTTTTTTTTTTTAGGGGTGGGGTAAAGTTATTCTGTTTTTTTTTTTTTTTTATTGTTGCTGATCTCACTTGAACTGATTATTATTGTTCGTGTTAGACTCACTTGAACTTTTTTCTTTTTCTCTCTGTGTATGTCTACCATTACATTTCCATGTTTTCGAATCGTCCATCTCCGTATCTGCTTTCCTCTTCTTATTTTTCGTTCCTATTTAAATTATACAAAATATATATATATATATATATATATTACACTATCATATTATCCCTTTTTCCTATCATTTTACTAAAGTGTGGAAAAGTCAGTACAGGAGTAGACTTTATTTTTTTTATTTGTAGAAGAGAACACACACAAAGAAAAAGGCGTATGTTCGCAGCGGCTCTAGTGCTTTATCTATGTGGCATTTGCCTAGCTGCTCTGCTTGTGCATTTCTTATCTATGCAACGATGGAGAATTCACGTCACTGTGGCTATCGCTGTATTTCCACTCGCCGCACTTGTAGCCCAGGGATTAGCAATGTGTGCACAGGGGATTGTGGAGTATATACATGGATTCGCTGCTAGTGCCGCAAAGAATGGGACTCTACCATCTCCGTTAATTGCGGCATTACTGCGAGTGCGGCAGATTGATGGAAAATCTCTGACGATGCTTGATATTCAACTGGTGGCGATTCTGTTGTTTCTCTGTTATGCATCTATGTTGCTGCTGCGGCATCTGGTGGATATTTCACGTTTGTTGAAGATATCACGTAAACGTCTTTTCATAAAGTAGCATATATATATATATATATATATATATATATATATAGAAAAAGGCAACAAGGGTTGTCTACTTTTCACTTCACGAGACGTTTCCTCTTCTTTGTGTTTGTATGTGTTTGTGTTTGTGCTTGTGTGTGTTTGTTTGTTTGTTTCTTTGTTTGATACTTTGTGTCTACTTGGTAGTGAATTACATTTAAGTTTATTTTGTTTTGCATTTCATTCGTTGAAATATTATTTACTTCTTCTTACTTCTATTCATTTTTTTTTATTATTACTGTTATTATTATTATTATGATGATTCTTTTCATTTATTCTAACGTATTCTTCTTCTTCTACTTGTCTCTCTTTTTCTTTCCCACCTTTAATCTTTACAACTTCCTACAGAGAAAGAGGAGAGAAGGGGCTGTTTACAAACAGTACAGATGAGTGAAAAAGAAGTTCAACTCTTTGGCGGTGCCATCACATGTGTAGTTCCCACCACTGCGGTGGATGTGAGTGACTTTAGACAAGTCCCAGACACACAGGAAGTATACGTAGAGGCCGAAACGGGTGTAAGTATTATTGTGGAACTGTTATCACGGGAACGTACAGTAAGTGATGAGAACTGCGGTGCGTACTTCTACACAGATCTCGCACGTGCGAATGACTGCAGTGAAGGCGATTACACTATCTCTATACAACAACAACTCTCTCCATCCGACTACCCGAACGTGGCACCGCGGCTTGAGGGAACAGATGTGAATAATAATAATAATAATAATAATAATAATAATAATAATAATAATAATAATAATGGACAGCAGTGTGTGTATGGCTGCTGTGTTAGTGGAATACAACGCATCTCAAAGTACACCAATGAAAAGGGAAAAGAGAATGAAGTGCTTGTGATGCTTGCCGTTCTGCGTTTTCTTCCGCCTGTGTCAACAGACATTCTTCTATCTATCTCTGCACCGCAGCGCATTCACCCGGAAAGTAGTGAGGCCCGTGTGGTCTCAAGGCTGCGCAGTGAGGCAGAAGTGCAGGAGATCATGCGGCGTATGTTGCTTACATTTACAGTGAAGGACTGGGGACTTTTTGTACCAGAAGAATAAATTGTGGAAATAGAAGAGAAGTGAGATCTATTCTGTTTTTTCTCTCTTTCTTTCTCTCTCTTCGTGGGTGATGTTTTAAGCATACGGCAACGATCTGTATGTGTATTTCTATGTGATACGGTATGAATTATTGATGGTGGTTCTGTTGTTATTCTTATGCTTATGCTTATGCTTGTTCGATATTATTTTGAGTTCGAGTTTGGCTTTCTTTCTCTTTCCCTTTCTGTGTGTATGTGTGTGTGTTTATATGTATTCTTCACATGCGGCAACGTTCCTTTCATTTTTGCCCCCCTTTTTTTTTTATTCTATCTTCTGTTCTCTCTTTATCGTGTGAAGATCTGCATAGCGAAAGCACGTTATTACCCCCCAAAGCCCAAGAAAAAGAAATAGAAAAAAACCCGTTTCACTACGTGTTAAACAAATAAACAAGAAAAACAAACAAACAAACTAAACCAATACCGTAATAGGAAAGAGAGAATCTACACACCTGCAAATGCTGCGAAAGATTGCCAATCCATATAAGGTGTCTATTCGCCGCACCACCGCCACCGCACCGGAGACGGGCTCCAAAGCCATTCTCCGCCTTATCCGCTATGATCCCGTCACCAACAAACAACGTGTGGAGAGTTATGAATATGATAAACATCATGATTACATGGTGCTTGATCTCATCACCGCAGTGAAGGCCCATCAGGATCCAACACTCGCCTTCCGCGCCTCCTGCTGCGAGGGTGTCTGTGGAAGTTGTGCGATGAATATTAATGGGATTAACAGTCTGGCCTGCATTACCTTCTCGCAGCACGTCACCACAGTTGGGCCGCTGCCGAACTTTCCGGTGATTAAAGACTTCGTTGTGGATCTCCGCCACTTCTTCCGTCAATACGCGTACATTCGCCCGTTTGTGCGGAACACCAATCTCGATCGCAGCCGCGTGGAGAACATCATGGAGCGCTACAACAGCGTGAGCAAAGCCATTCACGGTGTTAGTCCACATGAAGAGGCCACTCGCACGCCGTTAGCCCCACACGCCGGTGTGCAAACGGAAGTTATTGCCATTTTGCGGCTCATTGATGCCCTGCGAGAGGCGGGAAGTGTCACTCATGTTGTGCACGCCCTCACCGCATTGGAGAAGCGGGGGATTCAACTCGACCAGGAGAAGGTGCGCAAGCTTCTCGATGAGACACTGCAGAACTACACTAAGCGGAAGAGTACAGTCTAAGGAAGTAGAAGAAGAAAAGTAAAATAGAATGTTGAAAACGAAAAGGAAAAAAGAAAAAAAAGGAAAAAAAAAAATAAAAAAAAAAGGCAACGACAAGCAAAGAGGAAGACAAATAAAGAAAAGAGAGTAAACCGCAAAAAAATAAAAAAAAGGAGCAGGATAAAGTATATGAGAAGGAAGAAAAAGAATAATTAGGAAACATGTGGATTACGTGTATGGACGATGATGGAAGGAGTGTGGATGTATTCATGGCGGGGGAGTTGAGTGGGGAAAGATGGAGAGAAGAGGTGTATCGCATTTTGTGTGTTTATATGTAAAAGGTGGTGTTAGTGACAGTTTTTTTTTTTTTTTTTTCTTTTTCTTCTTCTTTTCACATACTTCCTCTGGTCATCACTACACTATTACCAATGCGTAAGGAAAGAAGGGTTTCCTCTATTTTTCTTTCCCCCCTTTTTTCTTTCTTATTTCCCTCTTTTACGGATGATTTCAAGTGGGATGTACCACTGTAGTTTTTGCTGCTCTCTGCTTGAAAAAAGGAGAAGGGGAGAGAGAGAGAGAGATCTCAATAGCAAAAAAAAAAAAAACAAGAAAGAAAAATGAGTGAAATAAAATAAAGAGGGGTGGGGTGAGGGGTAAAGAACAGAGGGACGACTTTGTGTACTATTTACTTAAGCTTTGGTTATTTGCAATGTGAATGATGATTGACTGCGTCTGTTTATTATTTGTAACAGGTATAGAGGGAAAAAGGGGAAAAAATGAACTCTCCGTGTTCGTGTGAGTAACGTCTCTGTGTTCATGGAGAGAGAAGAAGAAAAAAAAAATAAGAAGAAAGAAAAAAAAAAAAAAAAAATTAAACTTTTTTATTAAAATAAAATAAAAATCCATTTTTTCTCTTGGGGTGGATTGAGGACGTACGGAGAAAGAGGAGAGAGTGAGAGAGAAAGCGGAAAGAGGTTCTGAAATAGTACTTAAAAAAAAAAGAGACTTATGGGAACTTTATTATTATTATTATTATTATTATTATTATATTCCTATTATCTATTTTCCCCAGTTTATTGCTCTTTAATAGTTCTTTGCATGGGGAGGAGGAGGAGGATAGTGGTGGTTGGAATACATTCGGCTGGATATTATTATTATTATTGTTCTTATTGTCGATTCTTTGCGTTTGTTTGCTTTTAGTTGTATGCGTTGCTCATTGGTGTTCGAACTCAGCAGAGCGCACAAAGATGTGTTTATCCCCTCGTTCCCTCACTCTATATCTGTGGGAACTGTTGAAGTGATGTCTATATGTACATCCCCCCTTTTTTTCCCTTTATTACGACAATATTGCCTTTACCTTATTTTCTTTTCTCTTTCTTATTCAATTTAACCATATTGTTTTTTTTTTTTTAAATAATAAATCTATTTATATAAATAAGGTCTTAAGTTCACTGCAAAATACAGGTATCGCACACACATATATATATATATACAAACATACCCAAACATACCAAGAGAAATATATAGGAAATATAGGAAATAGTGAAGTACACATCTCCATACATTTACACATATACACCAAAAATCCATAAATACACCCGTGCATATCTAAAATGAATCCCATTACATCATTATTCACACGACGCAGTTTGAATCGATGGCGAATTGTGGAACTTGTCCTTACCGGCCTTACTGCAGTAGCGGCATCGCTGCTCATTGTGTTTGTTCCCGCCGCCCGTGTTTATTGCGGTATGGCGTTAACACTATCCGTCATTATCGTTCTTCGGCTTTGGCGACTGTTGCCAAGTGACCGGCGGCGTGTTTGGCGGGAATCACACAAATTGGCTGATAAGATGCTGAGAGAGCGACAAGGAACAACAATAGCCGCAACTACACCGGCTGCAGATGTGGAGATGCGGCCGTTGGTGGCTCAATCTATGCAGCCAGCAGCCACTATGCAGTTCTCTGCGATATCACCATCGCAGCAGATATTGATGGGCTCTATGCTTTCACCACAGCAACAACAAGCCATGATTGCGGCTTCTGTGCTCTCACAATTACAACAACAACAACAACAATCAATATTGGCTGCTTCTATGATACCACAATTACAACAGGCAATGATGGCTGCTTCCATAATGCCACAGTATCAACAACAACAACAACAATTACAATCAATGATGGCTGCTTCTATGATGCCGCAATATCAACAGCAACAACAACAGCCAATGATGGCTGCTTCTATGATGCCACCGTATCAACAACAGCAACAACAACAATTACAATCAATGATGGCTGCTTCTATGATGCCGCAGTATCAACAGCAACAACAACAGCCAATGATGGCTGCTTCTATGATGCCGCAGTATCAACAGCAACAACAACAGCCAATGATGGCTCCCATGTCTTCACAATCACAACGTAATTACATTGGATCACATGTCTCTCAAATGGTGGCTCCAGATGTTGGGGGAGAAGGCAATGTGCTTCCGAAACCCTTCGTTAATGTCAAACCTACGATGCAGTTTGGTTGAGGTATTTCTTACTGTATCGTCATATTTTTTGGTCTCTTTTTTTCAGTTTTTCTTCTTTTTTTTATTATTATTCTTACGTATTTTTTTTTTTTTTTTAATATTTGTATTTCTCTTTGCTTCCTTTTGGAGAAGTATTGCCAAAATGGACGAGCACAGAGTATCAATGAGTACGTAACAGATATTGTTTTTTTTTTTTTTTTTCTTTTTTGACCCGTTAGTACCCCATTCCAGGGTTTATTGAGGGTATTTTTTTTTCCTTTTCTTCCTTCTTTTAGGTGTTCAATTCATTTCCTATTTACATGTTTTTTATTTTATTTTTTGGATCGTATACGCTTCGGGAGGGCGTCCTTCTCTTAACCGGGATTCTTATTCTATTATTAAAGAGGAATTGCTCTCGTTTCGTTTCGTTTCGTTTCGTTTCGTTTCTTTTTTTTTTTGCTTCTTTTCGTTTGTTTACTTCACATTCCATCCTCTTCTATGAATAAAATTAATCCTATTATGGTTAAGCAGATATAGGATGATGATGATTAAACTCTAATGTCAGGGATTGGTAGTGAAAAGGTTAGTAAATTTTTTTTTTCTTTTTTTCTGTATTATCCACATATACGTGGAAACATGCATATGTGAAATGATATGAACTGTTTCATTTTAATTGTTGTTCTTGTATTTTCGTTTCTTTTTTTTTTTTTTTTCAGATTGTTGTCACCTAGTCTCTGTCTGACTCTCTCTTTCTTTCTCTTTCTCTCTCTCTCTCATTATTATTATTACTGTTTACCATTTCATTTAGGTATAAAAAAAAAAAAGGAAAAAAAAAAGAGGTCAATATACATTTATCTGTCTATCTATCTAATTTATTTATTTATTTATTGATGTGTTGTGGACAACAACATAATCCACACCGACCAGTTGATATCTGTGGTTGGTGTGCCTTCTTCTGCCGACAAATCCCTCCCTGCTTTGCGGTACTTCTCATTCTTCTCAATGTGATTCCCTATTATGTGGCCTTTCTCCCCAGACTCCACCGTTCCTATCAGCACGGCGATGTTTCCTTCTTTTATTATCTCTACTGCCATCTGGGAATGGCCATCACAGAGACACTTGTGTTTGTGAACTTCTTTCTCGCCGTCTCCACACCGCCGGGATATGTGGAGCGGGAGCCGTGGTCGCACACACCGGTGTTCAGAGGCCGCCCGGGAAGTGAATTCAACACACATGAAGTGCGGCAAGTGGGATTAGACGGAAAACTGCGGTTTTGTTTTCGTTGCGAGATTTACAAACCCGATAATGCCCATCACTGTCGTTCCTGTCGGAGATGTGTATATCGGATGGATCACCATTGTCCGTGGATTAACAATTGTGTTGGGCGGGATAATTTAAAATACTTTTTGCTTTTTCTTGCATACATTCCATTAGGGGGATTTCACATTGCTACCACTACGATATATAGTTTATGTTATCATTTTCCTTTCTTTAGTTCGGCAGATTTGGGAGATGGTGTATTGTTAGTGGGATCCGCTGTCTTGTCAGCAGTGATGGGATTCTCATTTCTTCTCTTCGCTGCACACTTTGTATATTTAGCAGTTCGTGGTGAAACTACCGTAGCTAATGTGATATCGTATAGGAGAAGTGATCAACAACGGCATCAACAGTTAATTAAAGAAGAAAGAGAGAAATTTTTGGATGAAGTGTTTGGTTTAGACCGGCGTTGGTGGCGCTTAATATGTCCAGTGTCTACTCGTCGTCCTCCAGAAAACATGGCGATTGTTTAGTGTGGATGATATCTGTATATATATATATATATGGGATTAGTTGTGTTATTGGTGTAGTGCTTAATATTTGAATGGATGAGCCTTAGAAATGGGATGTTTGAGTGTTTTTTGCTTCTCTGTGCTTTATTATTATTATTATTATTATTGTTATTATTATTTGGGGGGTTTTGTCTTCTTTATGATAGGTGAAACGCTTCTCTTATTCATATGTGCGTTCTCGCTTAAGCGGAAACTGAGCAATGTCTGATTTCTTTTTGTTATTATTATTATTTTATTATCTCTCTTTCTCTACCTCTCTCTATCTCTCTTTATGTGTGTTTATGTATATGTATGTGATTAAATTGTTTCCTTTTCCTTTTCTCTGCAGATCAATAACTCTTCTTATGATCCCTTCTGGTTCTGAATCCTGTACTGGGACTCTTACACCAGAAGAGAGAATGAAAAGAGAGGTGGGAAAAAAACACACACACACACACACACACACACACACCCAATATGCAGGAGAAAAAAAAAGTTTTATTTTAACTGCATATATACATAAGTAGATATACATGTATCTATGGGTATATATATATATATATTATTTATTTATTTATTTATTTATTTATTTATTTATTTATTTATTATATGTATTCTTTTCTTTTCTTTTTTTTTCTCTCTCTCTCTATCTCTATGTATTATTTTTTTTTTTTTTCTGAAAATGAAAAGGGCAGAATTGTAAGCTAGAGTACAGAGACGATTGGTACACTACAGTGTGTGGGTTACCTGAATCGTATCACTCTCATCATCATCGTTAGCACGACGACTATATATTCTATTGACAAGTACACTACATCTAAGAAAGGAGAATCTTACAAAGTAGAAAAAAAAATAAAAAAAATAGAGTAAACACACACTTCCACGTGTATATATATAAAGAAAAAAATGGAAGATTATTGTAGTATGCCGAATAGGCATAGTTTTACCCCACGGAGCTGTTGGGATTGGTGTTGTCTGTGCTCTGCATATTTAGTTCCGCTATTTTTATTATTACTCATTCTGGGATTAGCGGTTACTTTTAATGTTTATTTTATTCTCTTATGTGTCTGGTATCATAACGATTGGCGTATTGCTGTCTCTCTTATTTGTCTTATCATTGGTGATGCCTGTGCAGCCGTATTACTGTGGGCTTTCTATGCTGTTGTGAATACATCTGCAGGATATGTATTGGATGAATCGTGGCGATATCCCCCAATTTATATTGGTGATTCCACAGTATATCAACCTCCTAGGAGTGAAAATAATGATAATAATAATAATACTACGACTAGCATGAATGGAAATGAAAACAGTGTTCATTCGCCTCCTATGAGTATGGATGTGGATAATAATAATAATAATAATAATAATAATAATAATAATCATATTAATAATAGTATTAATGATGGGACTTCTTGTAGTGTTAATATTGAAGGAGGAAATCCAAACACTGTTAGAATGTTAGATCGTAATAACAAATTACGTTATTGCGAGATCTGTCGTCAATATAAACCAGACCGGGCATATCACTGCGAGGTATGTGAACGCTGCACCTACAACTTTGATCATCACTGTCCAGTAATGAACAATTGCATTGGACGTGATAACTATAAAATGTTTCTTCTCTTCCTCCTCTATGTTCCTTTAGCCGGATTTGTCGATGGTGGTCTTGAGTTGTTGGCTGTATTCGTTATTGAAAAGGGAGATGTCTCGATGGCGTGGATGATGGTCGGCATCGTCACTTGTATGATGGGCCTCTCCACACTTTTCTTCGGCCTCGCGCATCTCTGGTGGCTCTGCCACGGCCAGTCCACCATGTCGAGGCACATCGCCGCCCGGGTGCGGGTGCGCAGAGTGAATGGGAACCGAACAGTCATGAGAGACGAGCGGCAGAGTGAAGAGGAGCGGCGGGAGGAAGTGCGTCGACATTGGGACGCCGTTCTCGGCACAGACAGACGCTGGTGGCGGGTGATCCTGCCATTCCCCCCAACACGCGATGGGTGTGAGGAGTGAAGAGAGAAAATGAAAGAAAGAAAAATAGTGAAGTTCAATGGATATGTGGTATCAACAAGGAAGAAGAAGAAGAAAAGAAAAAAATAAAAAAAAAAAGGGAGGGAGGGGGTGTCTGACAAATCCAATGCGGCAATTTTTTTTTTTTTTTTTTTTTTTTTTTTAATGATTTTCTTATGTTTGATCGTTATTTCTTTATTTTTATCTATTTCTCTATTTCTCTCACTCTTT
>NW_021639855.1:59479-65237 GCF_002087225.1 Trypanosoma theileri | reverse complement strand
TATATATATATATATATATGGGGATGTATGCATATGTGTGGAGTCTTGTTTTTTTTTCTTTTTGATTTTTTGGTATGTGAGTATGCATTACTATTGTTCATCTGTGCGTTCTATCTGATTGGGCAGCTGTTTCAGCAGAAACTCAATTTCCGTGTATTTTTTTTTTTTTCATGTTAGTCTCTTGGAAAGGCAGTTGTTGAGGATGTATTTCTTCCTTTGTCTTTTCGGAAAAATGATATCCATAGTATTTGTAATTCTATCACTGTGTCTCTGTGTTGTTTTTTTTTTTTTTTTTTTTTAATGATTTTCTTATGTTTGATCGTTATTTCTTTATTTTTATCTATTTCTCTATTTCTCTCACTCTTTATCTATTTCTATTGGAAGAAAGGGGAAAGAAAAAGATAAACACCAGAGGATGTTGCATCTCTCCCCTACAGCTACCAGTAGTACCAGCAGCAATAGCAGCAAACGAAAGTCCGTCTGCCGCAATGAGATGCCGAGTAAATTGCCTCCCATTCGGGCTGCAGGCGCGATGTTAATACCAACGAAACCAAAAACAAAACCAGAAAAAGCAGCAAGAACAATAAATGGTGGAGCCACCGCCGCCGCCGATGAATTGCTACAGTTAAAACATCTTCTACGCATGCAGGAGAGGCGATTGAATGAACGTCGACGTATTATGTCGAGTACTGTTCCCTGTGCTGATATTAAGAGACTCGTCGCTAAGGATATAGATACTCTTTCCGCAGTGGATCCAATAAATGAACTGAGAACACCAGAATCAAATTGTATGGATGATATATCCTTGACTATAAGTGGAGCTAAATATAATGCAACTCCTATTCTTCCTCAGTTGCAGGAAAGCGCATTAGAGAAATCTAAAGAAACAACAACAGAGAAGAAGAAGGAAACAATACCAGAGGAAAAGAACGAAATAACAACAGAGAAACCTAAAGAGACAACACTTGAGGAGAAGGAGACAATACCAGAGGAGAAGAAGGAAAAAATACCAGAGAAGAAGGAAACAACAACAGAGGAGAAGAAGGAAACAGAAGAAAAGTATGAGAAGAAAGAAAAAGAAGAAGAAAAAGATGATGAGAGTGAAGTACGAAGGTTAGAAGAAGAAATTAATCGTTGTAATTCACGTATTAATCGTATTCAAAGTGTAATGGCTCGTTCATGGAAGACTTCACAACCACGATCTAACACTGTATCCCCACCCTCACCATTAGATGTGAATGGAGGAGAAACAGCTGCGAGTGGAACTCTGCCTGAGATAGTTGATATGCCAACAATAGTTTGTACATTTCCTGAACCGGAAGAAACAAAGAAAGAAAGTGAACCACTTGTCTCATGTATACATCCTCAAATGGAGGCTAGTTCTTTAGATGTATGGAGAATGGGAAATAATAATGCCAGTGTGACGAATTTATTTGAAGCTGAACAGTCTGTTTTAAATATGACAATGGGACGAATGTCTATGCGATCCAGTAGTGTTTTGCGAGTAACGGATACAACAGTGGCATTTATGGAACTTTTGGGCGGAAGACGTGATGTGGTTTTACCATCACCGAGTGAATTAGATATTACTCGTGGTGGTGATATTCTCTCATCTAATTATATACTAAAGGTGGACGTACAGGATGCATTGCGTAAACGTAAAGGACCAACTGGAATTATAGCAGGTGCCCCTTTTTTTCGTATGGTGCCTTTATTAAATATAGCTGGAGTAGCCCAACCGAGTATTAGTGCGATTAGTACAGTTTTAAATGCTTTACGTCGTGCTTTTGATGGGGCTGTTGTTTGGGTGAATCTTAGAGAGGAACCACTTGTGTATATTAATAATGAAGCTCATATTGTTCGTGAGCGGAAAGAACCTCTTATGCCAATGATCATTCCTAATGTCACCAGTCGTAGTATTGCACAGATTGAAGAAAAACTTAAACAAGAAGTATTGAAAGAGGCTCGTGAAAATGGTGGTAATATAAGTATCCACATGGAAGGAAAAGATGGTGTAATGGAGGATCAATGGGAATCTGCAGATCCTTCTCGTGTTTTAACTATTCAAGATGTTTTTAATGGATTAAAACCAACTGTTATGTATTACCGTCGACCTATTACAAGAAATGTTGGTCCTCAACCACAAGATTTTGATTTCGTGGTTGATTTATGCTTGGAAGATTCAAAATCTGTTATTATTTACAATTGTCAATCCGGAAGAGGTAAAACAAGTGCAATGATGCTTATTACAAGTATTGTACGTTTATATCAAGCATGTATTCCAGATGAATCCTTTGATATTCGTTTACTACGTAGTGATATTAGAGGATTTAATTTCCGAACCATTAAAAAAATTGTTTCACTTATTCCAGATGGTAAACTTCATGAACGTCGAGTGATGGTGCTGTTGGAACTTTCAGATAAGGGATACTCTATCGCCGAACATATAAATGCCGCATTTAATACAGGAAGTGCATCTGCAGAAGAAGCTATTATGCATTTACAACAATATGCGTATTTTCTTGTTTTCTCTTACTATTGTGAACAACGTTTTTGGGGATATCATACCAAAGCACCTTTCAGTGTATGGCTTGCGGAAAAAAATGAACTTAAACTCCTAATCACTAGTATTCAATCTATGGAAGAGGAATTTAAAGAAGAACGGATTGTGGCCCCTGTGGATGCAGGTGAAGAGGCCTGGGCGGCAAGTATTGTTCGTCATCGTAAAGGCAATGTACTTAACGCGGGTCGTATTTTGTGTAGTGTTCCTATGGAAACAGAGGATCATGTGAGTATAAATGCCTTACGGCAATTAGCCCCGGATGTGCCGATCTTTACATGTGGAAGACTCACACAAGAGGGACGAGATACACTCGTAACGGAAATACGCAGAAAATTCCCAACACAAAAACGTATTCAATGGATCAGTCTTCGTGCAGAACCGATGGTATTTATTAATGAAACCTGTTTTACACTTACCGATTATGATTCTGTTCCAAGTAATCCTACAGAAATAGGATCTACCATGCATGTTTCTCTAAAGGCATTAGAACAAATTGAGGAACGTTTACGACGAGATGTGATTCTTGAATCACAAGAACGTAAAGGACAAATTTTATTACATCGTATAGATGAATTGGGAAAACGAGTAACTTTACGTGTGAAGGTATGTACTGTGCGAACACCCAAAGCTACCATGTTGGATTTTGCAAAAGAGTGTGGAATCGATTATCGTCATATACCAATTCCTTTCTCTGGACATATGTTACCATCGGATATTGATCCTCTTTTGTCATTTTTAAGCAAATATAGTGATGCTGAGGATGTATTTATTATCAACGATACGGAGGGAGCTACACGAACAACGGTAGCTCTTAATATTCTTACCATTTTTCGTGCTTCTCGTGTACGTAATCTACGACAGTTAACCACTCCAGATGATATAAGAGAGGTACTTCGTGTGGGTCATAATAATATTGTTTTACCACAAGCTCAAATCGTTTCTTGTGTTCCTGTTAATCCAGAAGAGGTACCTACTAAACCTATAGAATTACAAGTGGCATTAACCATTTGTCAGATGCTTACAGCAGGTTCACTACTGCGAGCAGTAACGGCTGCAACAGAGCTTGGTGGACGTGGAATGCGATGGAATATACTTCATGCCTTAAACCGTCTTAAAGAAGAGATGGTAAATGATACGATGGGTCTAAAGGCAAAGTTAATGCGAGAAGCCGTACATTTAGTACGTACATATCTTCTTATATTACTTAGTACTATTTATATTGATACGATGGGTGATTATGATACACAGGAACCTTTCAGTGATTGGGTGGATAAACGAGTGGAAGTGGCTAATATTATTGCCAATCTTGATCAACGTGCAGAGCAGACACTGAAGTATGTGGAAACACGCAATATATTAAAAACAGATCTCACACGGCGAAGTGGTGATGTCTTAACAGGTAACTTTGCACTGAAAGCAGATCACTTCCCGGGATGTAGAAAGAAGGGACTTCGTCCAGAGTTGTGTGGAGCACCAAATCTACGTAAGGTAAATGGTGTGAATGTTTATGGTGTAGCCATTCCCACACTTATGGGTATTCATAATATACTTTCATTACTTGGGGCTTCACATGAACCCTTCGCGACTTATCCTGGTGAACAGAATGATAGAGAACTGTATACCGCATTTGCCGCACCTCGTCTCTTTGATCCTCAATTTCGTGCGGAAGAATTGTCTAAACCTCTTCGTGGTCATGTTGTGTGGGTAAACTTGCGAGAAGAACCTGTTCTCTACGTGGGCGATCGTCCATTTGTACTGCGTAACTTGGATGCCCCATATGTAAATGTGGAATTAACAGGTATTGAAGCCCAAAAGGTGGAACTTGTGGAATCCCATTTGTTAACAGATGTATTAAAAGAGGCGGAAAATCATGATGGAATGTGTCTTGTCAGTGATGAAGGAAATCCTGGTGAACTTGTTGGAATATGGGAAACGGCAACTACAGAAACAGTAAAGACAATACGACAGATTTATAATGATTTGGCCGCTCAGGGATTTCGTGTTTCTCTCTTGCGTCTTCCCGTCACAGATGAACAGAGTCCTGGTGTAGAGGACTTTGATGCCTTAGTGTCATCTTTACTTCCACACATCACAACGCACATGGATCGTCGAGAGACTCTTTCATTTGTGTTTAATTGTCAAATGGGACGGGGCCGTACAACTACCGGAATGGTGATTTGTTGTTTATTGATTGGTCTTGTTATGCCAGAGTATTATGATGAATTGGATAATATGTTTAATCCATTGTATAAACCAGAGGATTCCGTTCTTTCACGTGGGGATTACGGGTGTATTATGCAACTAAAACGTGTGTTAACAGCTGGACGTAATGCAAAGCACCGTGTGGATCTTGTCATTGAGGCATGTTCACAAATGCAGAATCTACGAACAGCCATAGAGGCATTTGCACAACAGGTGAACTCCCCAGATGTCACAGAGGCACAACGAGGACATGCACATCATCACGGTGTACATTATCTCCGCCGTTATTTCAATCTCATCACGTTTGCGGCGTATTTAGAGGAGGATTACGTTCCAATGAAGAGACACATGCGGGGGACGTATGCGGATTGGTTGGCCCAGCGGCCCGAACTCACAACGCTGTGCGAAACAGCATCACTCAAGTAGAGAGAGAGAGAGAGAGAAAGAGAGAGTTTATAGTTTATGCTCTCCAAAAGATTAAGAGCAAATGAATAGCAAATAATATATATATATATATATATATATATATATATATATATATGAACAAAACAAAAACAAGGAACTCCCTTCCCTCAAAAAGAAAAGAAAAAAAAAGAAAGAAAAAAAGGATTTGTGTAGAGAAGGTGAAATTCAAAGGTTAAGAGGATATCAGTTTGAAGTGCAGCTGGTTGGGGAAAATTGGTGTTGCTCAGTTGGAGGGAGAAAGGAGGGGTGGGGGATTGCGTTTTAGAAGAGATATCACAATCAATGTATACTCAAGATTTTTTTTTTCTCATATATGATGACCAATTCTGTATTATTAAAATGGAACACCATTTGCTGGTTGGAATAACGCAAACTGTACGTTTTTTTTTTTTTCATTATTATTATTATTACCATTGTTACTTATTAATTATTTACTTTCGTTCTTTTTGGTGTGTGGCGTTATATCGTTGCGGCATTTTGGTGTTCGCTTCACAGATGTCTCCTTTGTTTCTTAACATTGGCATTTGT
>NW_021639855.1:54233-58783 GCF_002087225.1 Trypanosoma theileri | reverse complement strand
AGAGAGAGAGAGAGAGAGAAAGAAAGGGATGTCTTGTGGATTAGACTTGCCTTTTCAATGGGATGATGGGAAATTCATTTCTCCCTTCGTTGCCAGCAGCGATGAGGCCCTCGCGGAGTTATCCACATGGATGTTTAACGCATTGCTATTGCCGTTTAAACAACAACAGTCCAGTGCGACACTGCGGCTTACAGATCTCGGCTGCGGTGATGGTCACGCATTACTTTCCTTATGTGCTCATCTCTTTCTCCGTTGGGGTACTAATGAAGATAGTCCTAATGCCTCTTCACTGCAAATGAGCGTTGCCGGATTGGATCTTGATGAGACACTTATTGATTTAGCAAAACAACGCGTTCCTTCTCTTCTCGTTTCCCCACCAAATCATCTTCACTGCGTTTTTGAAGTAGCGGATGTGCGTCACTGTGAGGTGGAGCAATACTTTCCATTGGATGAACGTTGTTCACATGTGTTATTTCTCTATTTATTACCGGAGGGATTAGAAATTATTCGTGATAAATTACTGCAGGCATTTCGTCGAGTTCAATTTGTGGTTTCAAACCGCTGGGAGGTGCCGTTTCTCTCCAAGTGGAAAGTGGCGGAACTGCAGCGAATGCATGTTTATCACTACAGTGATGAGGAAGAAAGTTGAATAAATACGAGACGAACTTATTATTTCTTTTTTATTGGTGTAAGATCAGTGGAGGCAGTTTATTTATTTATTTATTGGAATTATTATATGTAATCTATTCTAATATTATATATATATATAATTTTTTTTTTCTTTTTTTATTTATTTATGGGGATTAGAAAGGGCGGAGGGGAGTACAGGTGTGACATAGAAAAAAAAAAAAGGAGGATAAACAAGAGAACCTTCTTCTTCTTATTGCTCTTGGCTGTTACTATTACTAATAGTACGAATATTGAGAAGTTGTACGATTAACCTTCAATCGAAAGAATAATAATAATAATAATAATAATAATAATAATAATAATAATAACATAGAATGGATATTCTTCGGTTTTATTCCACTCAACGGTATGCCTCACGTGTCTCTCTTTACGATCTCTCCTTCTGTGTTACTGTTTGGCGTGCCCCACTTGTGGACGAGGAGGACACTGAGACACTCTGCAGCGTAACGGTGCCGTGGGATGGGAAAGTATTCTCACCAGCAGAGAAACTCGAGATGATTCGCACGGCAACTTCCCTTGCGGAGAGTAAAGAAATAAAAAATCATAATAATCTCACCTCTACAGGTGAGGAGGAAGGAATAGAAATGAGATATATGCAATCTCTCTTGGGAGGATCAGGGCATATGATTCCCACAACAACAGAGGCGATAAAGGAATTACACACGCAGTTGGAAAAACCGGAAAATGCCTTTTTTACTCGTCCCTCCAGTGAAGATTACATTCACCAGACGGAGGAGGAGTGCCCAGTGGATCCACCACAGTCTCCGAGTCCACTAGCCGCTGTAATTCTACGACAACACCGTAAACAACATCAACCTAGTAATAAGATGTACTTTATGTGGGCAGTTGGGAGAATTGTGGATACTGCTGGGAATTCATTAAATAATATGCGATGGGAAGGAGAAGAGCGGGTCATTTGTACAATCGCAGCAGAACAGAGTGAGTTGTACTTTACCGCAAATCCATCTATTAATGAAACACATACATTATATGTAGATTCCCTTCATGTATACTCTTTTAATATTACTGTAACGGCAACAGAGGATTCAAATATCGCATCTTCTAGAATACCGAATCTTATTCGAAAAATTAATAGAATGACACTTAGCGTGCAGGATCATTTAAATTTACCTCATAGTGCTAGAAGAGATGCATTACAACGTATGCTTCTACAACAGGCTGTTCAATTAAAAAGTGAAGAAGTAGGAACAGATAGTACGGTAAAGCAGATCTACACTAAGGGCAGTAGTACCTTTACACAGTCCCCATCTAAAGGAACGGTACGATATCACATACACGGTACTATTGAGAGATGTATTGGAATACCAGAAGATGGATTGTTTTTGCGTTGTCAATGGCAATATGGAAATGAGGACAGATATAATGAAGAATCAGAGAGTGTTATCTTCACTTCACAATTAGCATCTTCAGGTCTTGTCATTGTGGAGGATTTTATCCCACTTCCAGTACATACGTTTAATCTACCATTTGAATATCACTTTGAGGAACGAGTGGAGGCCACACTGCGGCTTCTAATCACAGTCTACAGTGATGATGGGGTGGGGGTACAACAATCCCCAGTGGGATACACAGCGCTCACTATTCCGCATTTACTGCCGGGCTGTCATTCACTGCGAGCCTCTTTGTGGCGACCGCGACCGACGGGTCGTGAGTTTCTGCGCAGTGCGTTTGTGGGCGGTGGGCCGTCGCTTGTGGATGTGCGGGATGCGGGGCCGAGTGGGAAAGGTGTTATTTCAGTCAAACACGGTATGTTAACAGAGTCCTCTGGAGAGATTGAGCTGCGATTGATGGTACTGCAGCATCGTTAATCAACGTTAGCGTTAACGATAACAACAAGAATAGACAATAGGACAATAGGACAGTTGTATGATTCAGTCTTGTCTGTTTTTCTCTTTTGTTTTGTTATTGCCAGATATTTATAGAAGCGAGAATGGTTGTGTGGTGATCGCTGTGTATAGTGTTTATTATTATATTTTTATTTGGTTGTTATTATTCTTTTGCGTTATTTTTAGTTTTTTTTTTTTTTCTTCTTCTTTTGGTAAACATATATCTGCTTCGCACATCGAAATCTCCATGTTTGTGTAATAATGGTTGAGTGGTTTTAACGTGTTCTTGATTTGTTATTATTCCATTTTTCGCTTTTACCTTCTCTTTCTCTCTCTCTCTCTTTCTCTTTCTCTCTCTCTTTCTGCATAAGGTGTCACTCTTCTCCAATAAAAAGCAAGAAGTAACACTCTCAATAGTACACTATACACATACATCCGCAAAATAAAATAAAATAAAATAAACAAAAAAAAAAGAAAAGAAACCCCGTTGTAAAGATAGATCCACACAGAACTATGAGTGTGGGTTCATACAAACGCTCACAGGGCGGGGAGCCGATCTTCTCACAGGCGACTGTTGCCCCGCCCATCCCCGCGCTGCTGCGGCCGCAGTTCCACGCACTCTCCGCAGATGATGTGAGGGCCATTGAGCGGCGGCTGCAGCACACAGAGGCGGCCAGGCGGCGGGATGAAGTCATCGCAGAGCGATGTGCACAACGCCGGCAACAACAACAAGAGGAGACACAACGGCGTGTGGAGATGATAGAGAGAAGAGCCGCTCGACACGCACGTGCCGCAGGAATAGTGGTAGAGCGTCGACTGAAAGCAGAGTTTATGGAATTGGGTCGTCTGTGAGAGAGAATATTTATTTATTTATTTATTTANTCATCATCGGGAAAAGATTTGATAGAGATATGTAAATAATGCATCAAAACTTGTTTGAACAATCATGGAAACAAAATATTTTTCTCTTGTGTTTTATTTCTTTAAAGAGGGAGTAAGGCTAGGGTATTCTCGTAGAATATGAACCGTGCTACATTGAACGGTGACTCCATAGAGAAACTTATATATGATTGAGGGAGATTGACATTATTTTTGGATCTAATGTATATAAATATATATATATGTGTTTAGTTATGTTGTAGTGTTTACCTGTTTCCACGTTTTTTTTGTGGTTTATGATTGTCCGTATGTATTATTTTTCTCTTCTTCTTGTTTTTTCTTTGGGTAATAATGGAAACAAACAAAAAATAAAAATAAAAAAGTCTGTTACAGTAACAGTACTAATACAACCAGCAAAACAGGGCGTATCGCAAGTTTTTTTTTTTTTTACTTGGTATTAGTATTAGTAGTTGTACAAGTGCATTGGGCGTAAAAAGGTGTGTCTAAACAGCAACTATTTGTATTGAGTTTTGTGAAAAGAAAAGATCACCTTGATTCGTCTTGCACTGAACTACTACATTAGATTAGGAAGATAAAAAGATTAAAAAAAGAAAAGAGAAAAAAAAAAAACGAAAAACGTTTTACAATGGCTAATGAAAAGGACGCTGCCCGTGTGAATCAGTATGACTCCGCTACCTATACCCGCAAGGGTCTCACCACTCGCGTTGTAATTCGCGAAAAGCCCTTTATTAAATCGCGTACGCAGCGATTGGTAGACTTTCTTCGCCCTTCCATCCGCACGGGCTTTAACGTTGTGCAGGGATTTGAGCTTGCGAAGGTGATGGGCTGCGTGGTGTTGCCGGTCTTCATGATGCTCTATTGGAAGCGTGTGCAGAAGGGACTTCCCGACCGCTGGGAGGGTCAATTCAGCGGCCTGCAGCACAAACAACTGAAGGAGGAAGTCCAGCAGCAACAGGAACAGGAAACCGATTATTTCACAATCATCGATACATTTAAAGAGCGACGAGAGAAGGCGTTAAAGAAGAAACAGATGGAAGTGATGGGAGGAGATGCAAACGCGGCAAAGACAGGTTGAGAAAATAAAATAAAAGAAAAAAAAAACAACTGATTTTT
>NW_021639855.1:51774-53851 GCF_002087225.1 Trypanosoma theileri | reverse complement strand
TTTTTTTTTTTTTTTTTCTGACTCTCAGTTTTTTTTTCTGTTTTTTTTTTTTTATTTTTTTTTTCCGTATTCTGTGGTGTACACTGTGGTGGGATCCGTCTTTGCCACTCAGTGTCTGTCAGTCTTTCTCACCCTGTGTGTGAGTTGATGAGAGGTAGCAACAGCTCCAAGAGAGCACGCAGTGAGTCCATGGAACGTAGTTCCAGCAGCAGTGAAAACAAGAATAATAACAACAACAACGAGAACAGCAGCAGCAGCAACAACAACAACGACAATGAAAACAGCGCACGTCATGTGAATGCCGGCCGCACAAACAATATGAATTCGAATAATAATAATATGAGCAGCACCCCAACGCCGGTGACGCAGCCCAGTTCGGCGACGGACACTCCCCCGCGGGATTTGGCCCTGGAGGAGCAGATGGAAAGACTGGAGGTGGATGAGGACTTCAAGGCATCACTCCGCAGTATGTCGCCTAATTCGAGAAGAGAGGTACTGGAAGATGTAATACGCGCACAGCAGAACGAACGTTTTCATCGCTCGTTTGGCGTTGCTGCTCGATTGGGTTCTTTCCCTTTAGACGCTGCGCTTGGCGGTTTGCTAAACTTGATGGCGATGAATGTTGCGGATGACAGCAGTGATGGAGAGACTGGAGTCTCCTTACTGCCGGATCAACTGCCGTCGCCCCCACAAACACGACAACAACAACAACAACAACAACAACAACAACAGAGTGGAGCTGGTGGTTTACATAATGACGCTCTCCCTGATCCATCGCCGTTTGGTATTCCACTGATTGGATTTATGCGAGCCTCCCGCATGCTGCGCGAGAACACAGATTTCGTTCGAGTGATGGAGGAAATTATTGCCAGACGCAATCTTGGCATCACGGAGGATGTGGATGAGATGTCCTACGAGGAGCTGCTGGAGCTGCAGGAGCGTATTGGGTATGCGAGCAAAGGAATCACAAAAGAACAGATGCGGGAGTGTTTGGCTGATGTCGCGCGGCCAAGTGATGGGACATGTGTGGTTTGTCAAGGCGAATGGCAGGAAGGCGATGCTGCTGCTGAATCAGCGGTGGAACTGAAGAAATGCCATCATGTATTTCACCGTGCTTGTATTGAACAGTGGCTTGGATCTAACAAGACGTGCCCTGTGTGTAAACAGGAAGTATTGTAGTGAAAGGGGGAGGCCTCTACTGTTTGAGTAAGAAGGGACGTAAAGGTAAGTCTGTGAGAATTGAAGTAGGTGAATGAGTGTGTGATGTTAATAGTAGAAAGTATGTATGTATGCATGCGTGAATGCACTGGGGGTTGGAAGAATAATGAGAGCGAGGGACGTGACGGCCAGGACTGATTGAAGGATATATATATATATATATATATATATATTCATAGATTACCGAATTTGCCATTCTATCTTTATCATATTCGCAACGCTATTAGAGAAACATCGTGTGATGGTGCCAAGCTTCCAATCAATATAATAGTTCTTTGTTTCCCCCTAATGTAGTTCACACACTTTACTTTGGTGTACGCCATCTCACTCACTCACTCACTCACTTTTCTACTGAAAAGGGCCAGACAGAGAAACTAGAGAGGGAAGTGGGGGAAAAGAAAGAAAAAACAAATGCAGTTCGATGCAAATGAAATATTAGACCAGTACGCTATTGAATGCGTGCCCGGAAGAGAGAAACTTTTACACTGAAAGAAAGAAGAAGGTACACGGAGTGGTAAACTTCAATTCAAGGTGTAATGATGGTAGGCAACAATAAGAAAAATAAAAATAAAAAAAAGTGTAGGAGTAGAGGAATATATATATATATATATATATTTCTCTCTGTTGTGTATATATGCGTGTGTGTGTGTGAAAAATGTTAATTTACATTATTCCTTTGTGTTCTTTTTTTTTTTTGTCTCTTAGTTATTATTATTATTATTATTATTATTATTATTTACGTGTGTTATCTATCACCTGCTGGATAGGAATGGACAAAAAAGAAGCAAATGGTGCGATTGCGTGTGTGTGTGTGTGTAATGTGAAGTGGGAACAACAAGAGTAAAAGAAAAGTAATAAT
>NW_021639855.1:49380-50609 GCF_002087225.1 Trypanosoma theileri | reverse complement strand
AAAAAAAAAAAAAATTACAACCAATACCAGAAAAGAAAAGGAATAATGTGCTACTGACAATCGATTTCTTATACAATTTTCTTTCTTTCTTTATTTATCTATCTATTCCTGCCTATTCCTCCCCCCTTTTCCCCTTTTTTTTTCATGTATTAATGAATGCTCGAGGAACTGTTTCTCTTTCTTAAATATGTGTTTTTTTTTCCCCCTCACTATTGTGAATAAAAATGTGTTGTTCTTCTTTTCATTTTGAAAGAACTGTCTTTATTTTATCGGGTTCATTAAATCCCACAAATTGGAAAGTAATCATGACATCTGGTCTTTTTGCATCGTACGTGGAAGACTTCAATGAGAGTGTAGAACGACTACAGGCGACGGCGCAGAGTCTTCGCAACTCGATGATCTCCCAAGAGAACGGTGAACAAGTACAACAAAAACAACAACAACAACAACAATCGCATATCTCAACAACAACAACAACAACAATAGGAACTTCACCTGTAGCTGTACCCATTAGTACTACCGAACGAGTAGTGAATGGCTCTGTGGACCGTGCACAGCAGTTGCATGTATTGCAGCAGGGCGTAGCACACCTGCGGGATCTCGTTACGAGTATGTCGTATGAGAGTAACGATGTGTCTGAGCGATCTGCACAAGAAGAGGCGAAGCGGCAGGTGGCGGCGTGCAAACAGACCGTTGTGGAGATGGAGAAGGAAATGGCGCGGCTGCGGCAGGAGGCGCGGGAGGCGGACAGACGTGATCTTCTCACCGGCAGCAGTTATCATAATAACAATAATAATAATAGTAATCACTATTACCACAACAACGGCGGATTGCTGGGGGATGTGGAGGATGAGGACCGTGCACGCATGCTGGACAACACATCGCGACTGCGCGGCGGTACGGCGGTGCTGCAGAAGGCGGAGTCACTCCTGCAGGGCGCGCAGGATACAGGCATCTCAACATTAAATACACTTCGGGCACAGACAGAGACCATACAAAATATTCGGAATACCATTCATGATGCCGACGCGGAGGTGATGGACTCACGACGGATTGTGAATCGCATGCAGAATACAGCGTTAAAGCATAAGATAATTCTGATTGGGATTATTGTAGCTTTGGTGTTTCTTATTATAGGATTTATTGTAATCCGGTAGAATACAAAACAAAAAAAAAAAAAATGGTGATGAAGTGTATATTTTTCTCTTTTGTGTTTTTTTTTTTTTTTT
>NW_021639855.1:8193-49268 GCF_002087225.1 Trypanosoma theileri | reverse complement strand
AAAAAAAAAAAAAAACAAAAGATTATACATATATACAGTGCTATGTGTGAGTGGTTCAATAATTTTATTAGTAATATTTTTCTCTTTTCTTTTTTATGCTTACTTTCCCCACTCTCTCTATCTTTGGATATTATCTTCTCCTTCCGCAAGCCTCCTTCCTGATTGAAAAGCAAAAAAAAAAAAAAGTAATACAACAGAAACAAATAAACAAAAACAAAAACAAAAATAGGGCAAAAACAAGACTTAGGTGTTAGTATTATTATGTCAACATTATTCCAGAGCTATGAGGAGGAATACCGAGATGTTGTTAAGAATATACAGGACGGGATGACTGAACTGCGTGCGACTCTTCACCGCAGTGGTGTAGATGGCCGTGGTAGCAATGGCTCTTCTCCTGCAGTTCCCGCCACTGGCCCGGGCAGTCGCCTGCAGCGCGGCTCGCAGCTCACAGCCCTCATCACACAAGTGAAGGAGCTGCTGAACAACATGGAGTACGAGTGCAATGACGTGGCCGTTGAACAGCGGCCGCTGTTGAAGGAACGCCTCACGGACTGCAGAAAGAATGCGAGAAGATTAGAAGAGGAAATTGCGAAACTCCGCGCGGAGTGTGCCGCTGCTGATCGTGAGGATCTCATGGGCGCCACGGCGAAGAAGGGAACAGGTGCTGGTACTGCAGCTGCAGGAAGTGCGAGCAACTCATTAGGTCTGGATGATGAGACGGCCAAACACCGACTGCAAATGATGCAAAACACAGAGAGAGTCAAACAGGCATCCAACACACTCTTGAGAGCAGAGAAGTTATTAAACGAAACAGAAGAAACGGGAACGGCGGCATTAGGGAACTTGCGAACACAGACAGAAACACTCCATCGTATTAATGCCACCACCATTGAGGTGAATGAAGAGATATCAGAAGCACGTAAAATCCTTACACGTATGCAGCGTACAATGGTGAAACACAAAATAATGCTGGTTGGTATTATTCTCGTTTTATTGTTTCTTATATTTGTTGCACTTTATGTATCGGTATCTAAAAATGAACGGCAGAAACAGGTACAACCAGCACAGAACTCAACGCCTGCTCCACCATTACCGACATGGAGTCCTGGGTCTGGCGGTGGAATTCCTACAGACTGAAGATTTCTATTCTTCTTCCTTTTGCTTCCTTGTTTTAGTTCCAGTATTGAGCATTTACGTACTTATTTCCCTTCTTCAATATTCTCTTCATCTTTCTCTCTCCCTATATTTATATATATATATATATATATATATATATATCTCGTTTACTTCATTTCAATGCTTGGTTGGGCGGCTCTGTATATGATGAATGATGCTTTTCTTTTTTAAACTTCATTTCCTTCGGACGTTCTTATTATTACCGTCTTGGATATCTGCATTATTATTATTGTGATGATAAACAAAAGATGAAAACAGACACACACACACACACGTAAAGCTTGGTTTGTTTTTTCTTTCTTTCTCTTACCTGACTATGTCACTTCTTCTTAAAGCGCTTTTTTCTTTTTTTTTTTTTTAATTATTGCGAGGATAGTTAATGCATTTTAACGATTCTGTTAAGGCGTCTGAGGTTGTAACTTCTACACGTTCTGTGGTGTATGAAAAACTCTTACAGGCATTGGTGTATGAGCGAGGAGCCATCAATAATGCATATGATGCACTTATAAATCTAGTGAGTAATGACCCAGGTAAAGATGATAATAATAACAATTCCAGCTCTGTTCATACTGCACTTGTACTGCATGGCTTAGCTGGTTTAGTACGTTACATGTTTGAGCGACTCCTTCATCACACAATAGATTCCTCTGTTAGTTTTGCCCAAGAAATTGGGGCGTTTGTTAATGCACAGTGTACAGAAGCAGTGGGAGCACTGCGTGAGGCAATAAAGATGAGATTGCGTCTGCAAAACAAGCGGAAAAGTGGTACACCGCATTATGATAGTCCTACACCTGTTGAAAGAAAAGAATTATCGAAACATCAAAATAATCACGCAACGCGGTATGTTTTCGCTATTTCTTCTCACTACGATTGGGATGCACAGTGTGATATTATGGGACTTATAACGCGCGGTCTTAATAGAACAGCTGTTGTACTGAGAAGATGTGGAGAAAACATTGAGAATAGTGTAGCGCTGCAGTTGGGATGTTGTGTTCTTGTCTCACCGCATCCTCCTACTGCCTTATGTGCCCTCGCACAACTAACAAGAGAGCAGCTACAACAATATGTACAGTCTCGTGTGGATAATAACAACGGGATTTGCTTAGGTTCGCAAGAAAAACAACAACAACAACAACAACAAGAACATCAACGACATGATGACTCAGAGGATAGTGATGAAGTAGATGATGAACTCGATGCCCTATTGCATGCACTAGATATTAAGGCACGTGGTAGTCCCTCAGTGACGGAAACGTCCTTGTCTTTAAGCACTCTAGTGAATTCTACTGATGTTGTGCCTCGTGATGTTTTACGTGGTTCGTTTCCGTCATTTGTTGGGCAAACTATAGAAGATGATAGTGGAGAGACTATCGCCTGGAATAGTTCGGTTGATGAGAATAAGCAGTCATCAACCCAAATAACAAAACGAGCACGTGTAGACTCTTTTACAGGTTCATATACTTCGTCTAAAGTAGTCATCACATCTCAACAGGAATTCCGTTATCAAAAGGAGCAAGAACAACCTTCGCAAGTTATTCAATATCAGTACGATTTACCTTCCCATGGGAGAGCATATACAACTGAGGAGGAGATGGAGGAATCTGCGGTTGATACCAGTGAGTGGTGCTTTCAGATTAGCATGTCGCTGCGGGAAAAGAAAAGTGAAATATCAAAAGCTATTCGTCGATTGGGTGGCTCTGTTGATCACGGCAGTGCGTACAACCCCAAGACAACACACCTCGTCGTTGCAGAGGGAGTGATGGAGCGCACGGAGAAGTATTTGGGTTGTTGCGCCGCACTCAAGTACATTGTGCCGCCACGTTTTGTGTACGACTCCATCACGCATGGCCGATGGCTTGTCGGTCGTCTGCACGAGTACGACCGAAACCCGCTGCGCCGTTATTATTCCCATAATAATAATAATAATAATAATAATAATAATAATAATAATAATACCAATAGCAATCCAACGAGTGGTTTGCGATCAGTACCGCCCCCGCCATTCCAAGGTTGGCGTGTCGTACTCTTCACCTCCGCACCTTTTGTGGCCTCTGGTGTTATTTCGGTGCTGCGAGCCGGCGGCTGCGACGACATCACCTCCTTTGTATTCGAAAACACAACTACAACAACTACTACTACAACTATTACTACTGCCATGCATGAGGACAAGACACATACTGTCAGTTCACCCTTCGCCACGCTGGACGGCAACGACGCGTGTGTGCGGGCGGCCACTCACGTGCTGGTGGAGTGCCGCGAGGTGTCGCCGGCCGGCCGCTTCCGCCTCCCCGCGTGGCTCCCGGCGCCTCTCCCCGACCGCCTCCCGCTCTTCCCCCTCGAACTCCTCCACCACGTCCTCTGCCACAGCCGCACACCGCCATTCGACCACACCGGCCTTCTCCGCGACGAGCGGCTTCTCCCACCAGCGTGCCGCGTGGAGCCGCCCAGTGGATGACAGCCAAGTAATATCTGCAGGGGGGGGGGGGAAAATGAGTTCAAGTAAGTGCATAGAGTCTTGCATTCTGTGAGGTTGTGCATATAAACACCAGTCACAGGAAGCAAGAATAAATAATAATACAAAAGAAAAAAGACATCGGATGTAGTAATCTTTTTTTCCTTATGAGGTGACTACTACTGTGGAGGTGGTATTTTTTTTTTTTTCGTTTTTTTCGTTCTTTTCCTTTCTCCACAGAATAGCCTCAAGAAATGTACCACTAATAAGTAATCAAGTACACCAAGCAGCATGATGAAGCGGATGAACACAGAAGGAGTATAATCGATAGAGCTGCAGTTTTTTAAAGTGCAAGAAGAGTGCTGCGTGCGTAACGACACACACAACGTGATGTCCTCCGAGCATTATGGGGAATCTGGAACACTGCATCGATGGGAGAAGGAGAAGAATACAACGACATCACTGTTCCATCAAAGGCTGTCGTTGCAACAGGTGCTGCGTGTCCTTGTGGTGTTATGGCTACTGCTGCCCATTCCAAACCCATTTCTCTGCTGTGCTGCAGCTGCTGGCACAAATGGTATTTTGACAACCATTACCGGTTGCTTTCCTAATATGGTGGTCTCCCCTCAGCCAAACAACACAAAACTGCGAAGTGGACAATGCCAATGTTCTAAGTACCTTGACTCTTAGTGTTTGGTATTACAACCCCGAGTGAAGATGATATAAGGAATTCTCTTGATTGAATCAGTGTCCGTAAACTGTAATGATTTGATTTTGTCAGCTGTGGTTGTGTGTAAGAATGACGTTTTCCGTTTAAGTTTCTCCTTCAGTTTTAGTACAATAATTGTACCTTAAAGAATTTATTTTTTGCTTTTGGAATGGTTTTGTAAGGTATGCGATTGTGTTTCTCATTGGGGTTGTATAGTTGTCACTACTATCGTTAATAGTTTATAACTTTTGCAATGGTGTAAATGGTATCACAAAGGAGTGTGAGCTCAAATGAAGGTCAAAAAGTGTGTGTAAGAGTTCTGTATAGATCACGAAGAAAAATAAAACAAACACTCGTCAGTGAAAGAGAATTATATGAGATGACAGTAAACCAAACATTGTATAAATAAAAAGATTAACAAAAAACAATAAATAGATAGAAACGTTTTTTTTTTTTTTTTGTGGTATGTTATTCCTTTTTTCTGTACCTTTACTTTGATTGCCATGTTGTAATACTCATTTTTCTTTTTTCTTTTTGTTTTCCTTTTTCTGTAAATAAGAACAAAAAGAAGTTTTATCACAAACTCACTCAGAGACACACACGCACAAAAACATACACTAAGGTCTTCTAAGAAAAAAAGAATTAAATAAAAATACAAAGCACAATACAAACTTTTATCACGTAAAAAAAAAAAAAAAAAATGTTCTGTTTTCCCAGATGCTCAACGGTGTTGTCTGTGGTCGTGCTTATTCTTCTTTCGGCGTACTTGGTGTACGTGATCGGGTGGGTTCCAGCCTACCGTTACGTTGCGATCATTGTCTTGATACTGTTGTTCCTCTTTAAACTCTCTGCGTGGCGTGTATTGCCTTCAGAACGGGCGTACGTGCGGGAACGGGCGAAAGATATTGTTGAGGAACGCCTTGCTTTTGTGTCACCAACAGCAGTTATGTAAACTCCATTCTGTGGTAATGGTATTCGTTTCATTTTTATTTCGGTATTTTTTTTTTTTTTATTTGATTGAAAACATTCTTTTTTTTTTTTTTTTTTCTTCTGAAGTAGGTGCGGGTGGTGTTGTTGACAAGGTGTCATGCATGATACGTTTCTGATTCCCTGCTAGTGCCCTGCTGTATTATTCGCGGTAACTCTGGGAGATTGTGTGGATATCTGTCTTTCTTTATTTGGATTTTCCCCCACCCCACCTACCTCACTCCCTCCCTTCCTGTAGTCCCTTTTATCATTCCATGTTCTTTCTATTTTTGGTTTTCCTTAATATACTCTTCTCCTTTTAAGTTTATATACTGGACGTTTTTGAGTAACATAAAGCTTTGTTTCGTCCTTATATCTGTTATTATTATTATTATTATTATTATTATTATTTGTTTTCTCCGTACGTATGAAGATCTCTCTCTCTCTCTTTCTCCCTCTGTATGTATTGACAGAAGGGTTTGTGGCTGGTTCCCTTTGAGAGTATGTTAAAAAGGTTTCAAAGGTAATATAACCACCATTAGAGGTGTTTTTTTTTTTTTGTTTTTGCTGCTATTTCTTTCTGTACGATGCTCAGCTTGTATATTCTTATTTTCTTCCTCTTTTTTTTTTTTATCCTTTTCCTCACAGACAGTCGGTGAGTCAAAAATACGAGAAACAGTTTAGGTGCAGAACCGCAAAGGAAAAAGAAGGTCTCGGGACGCACACGGACCATACTCAACCTACTGTTAGTCACGGGAGTAGCATAGGGCGAGAGAATCACATCAAAGGGAGCGACGACAACAATAACAACAAGAAGAAGCATACCCCATTGACTCTCAGTGAATGTCTGTGGCGGTGACTGGGACGCGAGTGTCGCCCGGCGCGGTGTTGTGCGGCGACGGCAGTTTGGACGATGTGCGGGCGGGCGGCGGTTGTTTTGTGCGGCGGCGGCGGGTTGTGGCCTCGCGGCTGGGCGTCGTGCAGTGGGCGGCCGACGGCGGGGAGGTGGCGGTCCTGCAGCCGCCGGCGAACTCCAACAGCGCGGCGGCGGCGGTCGGCCCCCGGCCCGGGGCGGTCGTTCTCGTGCGGGTCGCCCGCGTGGGGCGCGTCGGGGCTCACGGCGAAATCATCGCAGTGGACGGCGGGTGGTGCGGCGGCGGCTTCCGCGGGGTCGTGCGGCTGGAGGACATCCGCCCATTCCGCCCGTCCAAGAATCAACTCACACCGCCCCCGCCAGCAGCCGCATTTCAGGCAGGCGACGTTATCGCGGCAGTGGTGATATCACAGTCTGATGTGCGGCAGTATCAGCTAAGTACAATTCCAGAAGAATGCGGGGTGCTGGAGGCAACCATCACGGTTAATAACAAGGTGACACGTCTTCTGCATATCCCAGGACGTCGTGACGCGATGTACAACCCGGAGGACAATACTGTACACCACCGCTGGTGTCCATTGATCCCTCTGCCGTAGAACCGTTGCTATCAAGGAAAAGAAAGGGTGAAAATAGGTGGTATGTATTTCTGTGGGTAAACTGCCATGCAAAAAACAACGAAACAAGAAAAAAGAGATATTTATTGCATCCTCAGACGTTAGGTGCTTATACATGTATCTCTGTGTAGGAAAAGAGAAAAAAAGTTATCTACGCAAAAGTATGAACTCTAAAGTAAGCGGTAAATGGAAGACAACAGATACAAATGCTTCCTCTAGTTTATAGACATATACATACACATATACAGAGACACCCTTAACGTCCACAAACACACGTGTAACCATCTATCTATCTATCTATATATATTTATAATAATGTTTTTTTTTAGCAAATTAATTTTCTCTCTTTCTTGAGGAGTACAAGCTTAAAAAACAAAACAAAAAAAAATAAACAAAAAAAAAAAAAAAAGAAATCGGTAAACATCTACACTCTGTTTTTTTTTTTTTATTATTTCCTTCTTTCTTATTATTTTGATTGTTATTCTTCTTCGCTGTATTGAATAAAAGGTAAAGTGAAATTCCAAACACAAAAAGATGGCATTCCTGTGCAGCATTCTTTCGTACATTGGTGCGGTGGCCTTTATGGTTGCTTCGTACCGTTTTGTGAACTTTTTGCGTGTTAACTACTTTTCCAGCACGGACCTGAAGCGAAAGTACGCGAAGGCTGGCGACTGGGCCGTTGTAACCGGTGCCACAGAGGGCATTGGTCACGCAATGGCGTTGGAGCTTGCCTGTCGCGGGTTTAACGTCTGCGTTATTGCACGTACAAAGTCAAAGTTGGATGATGTGGTGGCAGAGATTGAAAAGAAAGGTGTATCGGGGAAGGCTATTGTGTTTGACTTTGCTGCTTCTGGTGAAGAGGAGTACAAACAACTCTTCCAGCAGCTCCAGGGTCTTGGCATCGCTGTGCTTGTGAACAATGTGGGTGTGAACTACACCTATGCGAACTACTTTGACGAGGCCGATTTACAGGACGACTTGCGTATTATTAAAGTAAATTGTGAAGCCACAGTTCGCATGACAAAGTTTGTTGCCCCGCACATGAAGGCACGCGGCGCTGGCGGCATCGTCACACTTGCCTCCTTCACTTCCATCGCCCCCGCCCCAATGCTCGCGACCTATGCCGGCAGTAAGGCGTTCAACAAGGCCTTTGGTGAGAGTTTGGCCTACGAGTTGGGCCCCGCTGGTGTGGATGTCCTCGTGGTGACGCCAAACCTCGTCGTCAGCCGAATGACACAAGGTGCCAGCAGCCGTAAGCCGAAGGAATCATTCCTCATGGTTGGCGCTCCCGCCATGGCACGTCAGACACTCAACAAACTCGGTGTTGTTACTTGTACCGCAGGTCACTCCAACCACGTCATTCTGGAGAGCATCACAAAGCTTCTGCCAAGTTCATTCGTCGGCACCAAGGTTCTCAAGATGCACCAGGGTATCAAGAAGCGGGCAGAGCGCAAGCGTTCAGAATAGACAAATATCAGTACTATAAATATGAATAACATATTTGCTTCTCATCCTTATTCCTCTTTCTCTGACCCATGATATCGTTACATTTTTTTTTTTTTTTTTGAGTGGGCGAGCAGGGGTGCACTGGCGGGGAGACGTACTGCCGTTAAAAATAAGTATATATATATATATATATTGTATACCTTGTCTTTGATTTATTTCACTGCTTTTCCCCATATTACATGTTTCGATCTAAGCTGGTGTTGTAGGATCCGCCCATACATAGTTTCTCTTCGGCATCTATGATTGTGCTGTACTATCATGCTCTAATACGAAAGGCGCTGCGGAATAATTTAAAAACAAAAAAAAAAAAAAAAAACCACACTAGAAAAGAAAAAGGAAAAGGAAAAGAAGTAATTACTATATAGCGAAAAGTAGGTAAATACGATTGAAAGCGAAATAAATAAGAAAAAAAAAAAAAAAAAACTCCCACTGGGTAAAGAAATAGGAGTGCCTCTGTGTGGGTGTGGGTGTTTCCGTGTCGTATACGTGAAGAATGACTCTTAGTATTTTCTTTCTTTTCGTTTTTTTTTGGTGATATTTGAGCGAATTAAGGCCATTAGAACAGGGAAAAACAGGGGGCAAATTAAAGAAATTAAAACTACCTGAGCCTTTGAGAAGAATCATTTGCTGCTGCTTGTAGAGACACGATCACGCAGGGTAAGCTAGCGTTTTTTTTTTTATTTTTAAGTGACTTGGTACTTCTGTATGGGTATGGGTGTGTGTTTCGCATGGTTTTTTTTTATATCTATGTATAGAAATCCGTTCTTCTTATATCAGTTGGGTTCCTATTCATGTGTTTTTTTTTTTTCTTCTTTTTTTGCTCTTTTTTTTTTCGTTTTCTATTTATTTCCTCATCAGCGTATGTCCGCTGCTTCTGCTGAGGGCGCAAGTAGTGCTTGTGTTTGTGAGGTTCCCACGCCTCCACCAGCTGACTACGTGGAAACGCAGCAGTCCCTTGATGCCTTGCTGCAGAAGGAGGCAGATATGCGTGTGAAACGACGTGAAGAAGAAAAAGAGCGTGAACAGCAACAACTCGGAAAGGGAAAGAATAGAATGGCGGCGGTGTTAGATGCTTTCCCGTATTGTTCTGCATTTGCACCACCTGGAATTGTTCCCATTGATACTTCCCCACGACCACTGTTTATGTCAAATGACGAGCAAATTTCTCGTCTTCGGGCACAAATTCAAAAAGAACAGCAGGAAGCTGCTGAAAAAGATGCGGCAATGGAGGAGGCACAGTTGGTTGCGCTCGAACTCAAATGTATGTTTTTACAAGGAAAACCCTGAATGTGTACAAAAACAAAGTATATAAATATTTTTTTTGCATGTTGCTATAGTAAGACCTTTAGGGACTATCACAGGGAGAGGCATATGGGTGTATATAGATATATATTTTTTTTGACTGTATGATTATGTGTTTATTTCTTATGGCAGTTGTTTTTTATTTTTATTTTATGGTTTCCTTTTCTTTTTCTTTTCTTTTTTTTTTTTCTTTTTCTTTTCCTTTTTTTTCTTCTTTATCCATTTATATAAAAAAAAAAAGCGACTCTAACGTATTCAGTGCTTGTATTTAGCAACTAGAAACCACAATCCTAGAATAAGCACCGGAACGAATAAAGTTTACGAATAGAGAATAGAGGGAGAAAAGATATCAAGTCCTTTACGCAAAGGTAAAACAAATAGAAAGAAAAGAAAGAAAAAAAAAAAAAACCGACTAAAAGATTTATACTTGACCAGTTTTTTTTTTTCTTATAATTTGCACTAAAAGAGTTTGAGATACAATACAAATCAAAACGAAAATGCCACGACAAAGTGCATTGGCAGCGATTGAGGCACGTCAGCGCCGCGAAATTGAACAGATGACCTTCAACAAGGCACACGCGGAAGACTGCCGAATGAGGCTTGTGGCGAACTGGGAGACAAAAGGAGATCGTGTTATTCAGAGCAAAGATTTAATGCGCCACCTTGACCGTGTTCAGGCGAAGCATGACGATGCACTTGTGGCACGACGCCAGAGACTTGCGCAATTGCTGTTGCGTGAACGTGAGCAGCATGATTTAATGCTCAGTGACTTGGCGGAAACTGATGAACAACGGCGTGAGCGTCTCTTGCAGAAGGCGCGAGAGTTGCGAGCTCAACAACAGGAGGACCTTCGTGTTGACGCGCAGAAGCGGCATGATCGCATGTTTCGTGAGAAGATTGATAGCCTGCGTCTTGCGGAGAGTCGACTGAAGGTGATGCAGGTGGCAGATGCGCGTCATGAACAGCTAATTCTGGCAGAGCGTCGGCTTGCAGAAAAGAAACGTGAGGATGAGTTCTTTGCACAACAGCGTGAAGAGGCGCAACGTCTTTCAAATGAACGGGCGCAGCGTGATCTTGAGGTTGCATATCAACAGAAGGAGAAAACGCGTGCTGCACTTGCGGCGCAGGTGGCTGGAAATGAGGAACGAGCGCGTGCGGAAGCTGAGTCTCGTCGGCGTGAGGACGATGCCTTCAACCGTGCCGTGCAGGAGGAGGCTGCGGCTGAGGCTGCGCGTCAGGCGGCTGAGCGTGTTGCCCGTGCGGCACTTGCGAAGGAGATGAGTGCCTTCAACGAGGAGATGCGGCGACTGCGTCGTGAGGAGTACGAGCAGCTGCAGCAGGAGGACCGCGAAGTCCTTCGCCGCATCCTCGCGGACGTCGCGGCGGAGGAGGCGGCGGAGGCGGAGGCGCGGCAGGAGCGGCGGGCGAACGCGGCACGACACGCGGCGGAGGTGCGGGCGCAACTCGAGCGGCGGAAGGCCGACGAACGGCACCTCGACGACTTGTGGGACGCGGAGGCCCGCCGCGAGTGGGGGAGGCGCGAGGCCCGATGGCGCGCCGACGCGGAGGCCCGCGAGCGACTCCGCCGCAATGTGTTGATCATCCGCCGCCAGCAGGTCCTCGACGGAAGGCAGCGGAAGCGCGAGGAGGCCGAGCGCGAGGCGGAGGAGTACGCCGAGTTCCGCAGACAGCTGGAGAGTCAAGTCGACGTGGACGCCCAGGAACGCGCAAGACGACGCGCCGTATTGCGAGAGGATCAGAAATACCTACAGGCGCAGATGCAGCGACGCGCAGCAGAGAAAGAGGCAGAGAAGGAGGCCATACGTAATGCTTTGACAGAGCAGCAGCAATTAGAGAAACAGTATGCTGAACGCATACAGCGTGAGATGGACATGCTGGAACGTGCAAAACCAGAACGCTACAAGGACGTCCCGCTTCTTCCAAAACAAAGGCACCAACTCTTTTAGAAGAAAAGAGGCGAAAATAGGCGTCGAGAGAGAGAGAGAGAGAGATAATATATATTTCTATATATATGTGTCTGTGAGTGAATGTGAGTTTGAAGAGAAAAGAAAAAAAAAAAAAATAGTATCAGCAGGAAAGTGATAGTCCATACTTTTTTTTTTTTTTAAATTCTTCTTCTTTTATTCTGTTTTCTCTAGTTGTTGTTGATGATAATGTTCTTTCTGTATATGCTCTGCTGAGTCCAATCTCTGTATAATATGTGTGCTGTGTTAAACAAAAAAAAAAAAAAATGTTATGTACGCTTAGCTTTGTCATGTTTTTTTCTTTTTTTTTTTATCTCCTTATGGTACATGTTTGTTGCATGTATTGGAAATTATGTGACAGGGACACATACACACAGAGAGAAAGAGAGATAGAGTGAATGAAGTCAATTGGAACATTTGATTGCGTGCCACATATGTAGTCTTTGATATTTGATTTTCTTTTTTTTCCCATACTTCTCCATTCGCTTATGTAATAGCTTATTTCCTTCTGAATTATGTTTTCCCCCTATTTCTTATTGTTTTTTTTTTTTTTTTTTTGCTACCTTTCCTTCTCCCTTTCCTTCTCTTGTTTATCCCACACAATTAGACTCTTTGAGAAACAGTAAAACCACTACCATATCATACCAAACCAAGGAAAAAAAAAAAAAACAAGATTTATATATACACCAGCACAATGAAGCTCTGGTTTACAGTATTATGTTTTGCACTTCTTTTGAGTGTCGTGTCGGCTGAACTCGTGGCACAGTACAAGCCGGGTGACCTTCCGGAACAGGAGCCCCAGAATCTACCAAAACCCCTGGAAGAACCTCCCCAGGAAGAAAATCCCACGGAAGAACATCCTCATGGAAAACATCACCGTCATGGACTGTTCCGTCATCACCGCAAGGTTGAAGGGTCCAAGCCAGAAGAAGGAAAACCCCATGATGTACTGCTCCGTTATCACCGCAAGGTTGAAGGGTCCAAGCCAGAAGAAGGAAAACCCCATGATGTACTGCTCCGTTATCACCGCAAGGTTGAAGAGCACGAGCCAGAAGAAGGACATTCCCATCACGGAAAGTTCCGTTATCACCGCAAGTTTGATGGGCCCAAACCAGAAGAAGGACAAGTACGCATCCCCCCTCACCACCATCATGGTCCAGTGGTGCATTGTCGCAGTGACTATAAGAAACTCTGTGGTGAATATTTATTGAATGGCCAATTTAAAGAAATGTGGCAATGCGTCGTTGAAAATGTTGAGGCAATAAGCAACGACACGTGCAAAGAGTGGGTGAAAGGCCTGCATGCATGCAAAAACGCTGCGAGTTCTCTATGTGGAAACGCATCCAACAGCCGGCGTGAGGTGCGACGCTGCCTAAGGTCTCTTGACGCCACGAATATTCCTGCCGATTGCAGAAACTCAAGTTTCTATAACCACACTCTTCGCATGCAACCCAAGCCGGAGCCTATGAATCTGGACGCACGACAAAATTAAGTTACAAGAGCTTTGATATTATTATTATTATTATTATTATTATTATTATTATTATATACAGATTTATGTGTGTGTTTCTCTCTTTGACTGATTACCTACAAAAAATATATATACAAGTATGAAAAAAAAAAAAATAGATTTTTTTCCACAAAAAAAAAAAAAAAAGAAACGAAAGAATAATAATTAGGATGAAAAGGTTACAGTATCTGTTAGTATGTTTGTTTTATTTTTGTTATCAGTGTCCTCTCTATTTTTCTTCAGGAAATGAAAATTAAAAAAAAAGTTCAATCGTCATGATTATGGAAAATGTTCAACTGTGAAAAGAGATGAAAAAAGGCAACAGGAAAAAAAAGGGGAAAGAAAGAACATCATTGGTGGTTGATGATGCTGGGGATGTGTTAATGTTTCACGTAAATATGAAAATGAGATTAAGTTTATGTATTTTTCTGAACGATATGCCTCTTTTTTGAGTAGATGATGTCTGTGATTAGGACAAAGATTACGTCCGTAAAATCGAACACTTTTATTTCCCAGAGAGAAAAGAAGGAAAAAAAAAAAAGAAACAATGGGGAAAAGTGTTGACAACTCATTTCTTCGGTGAACTGAAGAAAATGTCAGGGGTTAAAAAAAAGAAAAAATGAGAAAATTGGGTATAGAGAAAAAAAGCCTTATGGCGTCTGCCTTCTTTTCTACTTGAAAGTTGGTAAGAGTATTATGCTTCTGAAGCTTCTTTAACCTTCTGTATTATTATTTTTTTCTTCTTGCTTTATTTTTGTTTATTACTTTTTTATTATTATTATTATTAGAATGAAGTACTATCAGGTGAAGAAGTAACGGCAAAAAAAGAAGTGAGTATAAAATTCCAAAAAAAAAAAAAAAGTCTGGGTTTTTAGCTCGCTTTGAACATGTCGTCTGCTGGAATCCGTTGTATATATAACTTGGCAAGGCGGCGTGCTGCTGCAATGTCGGCCCCACACTATCCCCAATCTTTACCCCAGTCTGTTGAGTTGACACCAGTAGACGCAAACCAAAGTGATACTAACTTGAAATATCTGCTAGAGCAGGTGCTACAAAAACTGCGTGACGAACCAAACCGATGGTTCCCAAGTACCCTTGAGAATGAACTTGTTGAGATGCTTGATAAGAGTGTCACGGTAGAAAGGGCGTATGCCCAATCTGTTTACGCGTTTCTTGTAAAACAGCGACTACGCATGACAAGTGAAGAGAATAGTAAAGTAATAGATGTACCCTCCTATTGCTGTTATAGTTCATCTTCTTATTCTTCTTCGTCTACCTCTACATTAGTCAATGAGGTTGTGCCACGTTCAGATGGTGGGTATGATTTGTGTTGTCCAGTGAGTAGCAGCCATCTTATGCGGCGTCTAGTTGTGCCTACTGTGATGCGTGCTGCGCTGCATCAATTGATGCGGGATGTTCTGTACTGCTTGGAACGAGCGGGTATATCGTGTTGGGCAATAAGTGGGACTCTACTAGGGGCTGTGCGGCATAATAGTATCATCCCATGGGATGATGATGTTGATTTCGCTATTGCCGCTTCTGATGAAGGTAAACTTCGTGAAGCCTTTGGCTATCCGCATACAAACAGTAAAAACTCCGATCTTGTTCTGGAGTACGTCCCTTTGTTCGGGTATAAAGTTTATAGTTCTGCCCTCCCTCCACCGAGTTGGGATGCTGGAAATAACTCCTGTATGCATTTTGGATACTTTCTAGACATTTTTCTCATGGAAGAGCAGCAGGAGCGTCTTGTGTTTGCTCGTGATGAAGCCCGTAGAACGTGGCCAAACGAATGGTGGTATCGTGAGGAGTTGTTTCCACTTAATTCTGTTCGTTTTTCCTATACTTCCCCGAGTGAAGACTCTGAGCTGATGCTTCCTGTAGCACACTCTCCTCACTCGCACTTGCGGCGCTTGTATGGTGAAACGTGTATGGAGGAAGCTGTTATTCCATGTGAACTACATGGTCGTCTGCTTAGTCATCCATTGCACATACCAATGAGTCTTTTTGATGGACTGTGATACATTATTTTTCTGGTTCTATTGTCTTATTCCACGTTTATTTATATTATTATTAATATTATTTATTTTTGCTCCTTTTATTGTTTGAAGACTCTGTTATGGTAGGAAATGGTGTCTGCAATTTTTTCTTTTTTTAATGCTGCTTTTTTTTTTTTTTGTTGTTTCTTTCTTTCTCTTATCGGACGTTTAGATTTAAAAAAAAAATATTTGTTTATTCGTCTGTACATTGTTTATACAATAGGAGTCTAATTCTTTACTTATAATACATTTTAATATTATGTGTGACGAAGATCGTTCGGCTAGCACAAAATCCGGGGTTACCAAGAAAGAGTTATATGACCGTCTTGGAATTCAAGTGAAAGCCTTTGTTGAAGATAATAACAGAAAGATAGTGCCCAACCTTAATATGGGTATTCAGTTGGGAAATATTGCTGCCCTACTTTTCTACGAACTCAACGCTTATGTCAATCCTTCAGCATTACTGCAAGATACACCTATAAACTGGCTTGGATTTTACCTTTTGCAAAGTCCAGAGTTACTTGTTCTGGGACCTTTTCAGGGACGACCAGCTTGCAGTAGTATACAAGTTGGTCGTGGTGTGTGTGGATCTGCAGTGGAAAAGGGAGAAACACTCATTATTCCTGACGTCCATAAATTCCCTGGTCATATTGCATGCGACAGTGCATCAAACTCTGAAATTGTAATTCCCATCAAAACAAGTAAAGGGCAAGTAGTAGGAGTTATTGATGTTGATAGCACTCAGTTGGATTTTTTCGATGAAGTAGATGCAAATGGACTAGAGCAGATCGCAACAATTATTTCAGAAGAAGTAGATTTCCCCTTGTCTCGTGTTTTGGTAAAAAATCCATTAGTACCAAGTAAGACTATGGTAACAGGTACACCAGAAGTACATCATAATATGGTGACAGAAGTATTGCCACTCAGTTCGTCATCCAATATAAAAGCTGTTGTTATTAAACCCACCGTAACGCCACCAGCAACGTTACCATCAAAGTCTTTTACAACAATTCTTGGAACAGTTGCTAGTGAAAAACCAGTTACATCAATGGAACCAGAAGTAAAGTCAATGGAAATTGGTGGGTGGAAGTTTACAGCAACGGAGTTAACTCGCATCCTTACACAGGATGAGGTGAGTTTACTTGAAAAGAAAGTAGGCATTAGTGCTATACCAGAGATTCAATTTGCATTTAATTCACTTCAAATTGCACCGGTGATGTGTCCTGATAAGCCATTAGTAACATTTTCCCTGGAGGATGTCTTGCGTTCAGCTGCTGCCTTCTACCACACAGATGCGTACCGCTCGTTAATAGCGCCGCAACTGACCATTCCCGTTGCGGAATCGTGGAAGAATTCACCGTACGCGACATTTGATCCCGGTGTAGATTGGGCGTGGCGCAACAATTACTTTGGCATTGATGACCATCGCTGCTCTCTGCGACTGCTGGAGCCAGATATGCCGGGTGTTAACTGGGATTTACTGCGGAATCAGACAGTGCCTATTCTCTTCTTTCACCAATTTGACATGATGGAGGATGATCTGCACGATCATGGGGTCGTGAAAAGTTCTCTGCGTGTGCGGGCGATGCCGACGGCGTTCTTTATTTTGTTCCGTCACTTCATCCGCGTGGATGGGCACCGCGTGTGGATGCGGGATGTGCGTCTCTTTCACGAATACACCGTACGGCGGGCAGACGGGCAACCGCACATTGTGGTCTGCGAGGAAATACGCACCTTGGATACTGGAAACAACGAGCAATGGCGTGATTGCACACCAGACGAATACGCACGGGATGCGAAAGTACTGCAGACAAACAACTACTACGTGAGTATAGACGACCCCACAGATCGTGACTGGTGGTCCTCTATTCATTCCTAGTGAATACACATGAGGATTGGTCACCTGTTGCGTGTTTTTTTTTTTTTTCTTTTCTTTTATATAGGAACTTGTGGGGAAAGAATATGTACCTGCAATAGTTCTAGTATATTTAAGGTTGTTGGGGATGTTTTTTTTTTTTTTTGTGTGTGTGTATGTGTTTTGTTCAATTTCTTTATTTTGTTAAAATTTTGAGGAATAGACGTTGGCTGAACGACTAAAAAAAGATTGACGTTTTAGTTTTTCTTCTTTACAGCCACACCTCCATTCCAAATACTCTCCCTTCACACGGGATGTGTTTGGAGAGGGAAGGGGCCGTAGAATCGACCACTTCTTAACTCCTTACGGGTGAGTTATCCGCCAGGATATGGAGAGCTTAGTTGTTCATCCTTTTTTCCATCTCTCTTGATGTATGGAATTTTCGTACGTAATCAATTCGAACACCATCAAGTTAATTTTCCCGTTGATATTTTATAATGTTTCTTTTCTATACTTGACCGAATCAGGAATCATATTAGATTATTATTACGTTATTTTTTCTTCCTACTGTTCCCTTTTCCCTTTCCTTTTCTTGTTATTTGAAGAGACCAAGTAAAAAAAGGTTGTTTTGTGGACAGAAAAAAAAAAAACAAAATAATCGTAGACACAATGGGACAAAGGCGCAAATCAGTGATGATGGTGATATTCGTACTGATAATGGTATTAATTGGCGCATATTTTATTCCCCTTCCGTCCGAAAAAGGTATGAGTAAAAAGGAACTTGTGGAGAGAAAACACGACTTCAGTAGCGGTCCAGCAACGCAACGGGTGAGTTTCGTAGAGGCTGTCTGTACAGCTGCGTTAAGATGTAATAACATGCGTACGGAGGTCAACGGTGTCATATTATTCCTAGCAGGCAAGAAGGAACCCCTCTTCTACGAGAAAACGCTTCCACTTCTGGATATGAACTTTCTTGCCTATTATCCATACCCTGTGCATGTATTTCATGAAGATATGTCTTTAGGCACTCAAGAAGAGATTCGGGATGTGTTGCCTTCAGCGCGTAGTGTGACATTTGAGGATGTTTCTCAGTTCTGGCGTACACTACCCCACGGTGTGTCTGAGGAGCAGCTTAACGAATGGATGAACACACCAGAACAGCTTCGCTATCACAAGCGTGGGTATCGCATTATGTGTCGATTTTGGGCTGGATTGGTATGGCAGCTGCCTTCGCTAGACTCCTATGAGTATTACTGGCGGCTTGATACGGATTCGTTTCTTACTAAAACTGTTCCTTGTGATGTATTTCGGCTGATGCATAGGAGGCAGTGTTCCTACGGTTATCGGCTTATAACCTTAGATAGTGTTAATGTTGTGAAGGATCTCTGGCCTACGTTTGAGAAATGGGCCGTAACGGCACTCTCTACTAATGAGCTTGAGAGCGTGACACGCTTTGCTCTTCGCGATAATACAACAGAATACACACGTATGATGTACTACAATAATTTTGAATTGGGCACTATAGCGTTAAAACGACACCCGTTGTACACATCGATGTTTCGTTTTTTGGATGAGAATGAACCTCTTGGGATTCTGAGGTATCGCTGGGGTGATGCACCTATACACACTCTTGGCGTAGAAGCCGTTATGTTACGTGAAGGTTGGCGTAAATGTCATTTTGACCGAAACTTTGCAGGATATAAACATGGAAAGTAGATATGTGTGTCGTTGTACTGATGATGTTTTGTTATTTTTTTCCTTGGTTTTTGTCTGCAAGTGTGTTGGTGTATTATGTTTATATGTGTGTGTCTTCAGGACATTGATATCCACTGTGATTTTATTCCTTCTATTCTCATGTTTTTCTCGTAACTGTGTTTCTTAGCGAGTCATTTGTCAAAATAAAATTTTCTGTGGTTATTTCTTTACGAAAATGGTGGTGTTTTTTTTTCGTGATTTTTACTTCTCTGTTGCTGTGCAAAAACTCTGAGGTCAGTGGTATTTTGTGTGGCACCTGAGGTACAAGTGAGACTCGAATGGACTAGGCATGCACCCTCTTGCCTTGTATTGTTTTCTTGACATTTGTTGAGCCGAAATTGCAGTTTATTTCAACCCATGAGAGCTTATTGAACGAATGTGTACCTACAATTTTTACGATCGTTGAGTTGTTTCTAATATTTTTTTCCCTTTCTTTATTTTGGTAAATTATGGCGAATAGACACTGACTGAGCGTTTACAAATGATTTTGATTTTAGTTTTTTTTTTTCTTTACCATCTCACCTCACCCTCAAGTGCCTCCACGCGGAGGGATTTGGCAAGGAAGGGACCCTAGAATCTACCACTTCTTAAGTCCTTACGGGTGAGTTCTGAGGCATAGTAGAGAGTTTAGTTTTTAATCTCTTTCTCTCTATTTTGGTTCATAAAATTAGTAAAAGTAATTAATTCAAACACAACAAAGTATTTTCTCGTTGATATTTTATGCCGTTTCTCTTCTACGTTTGACAGTATCAGGAATCATATTATGATATTTTTAGGAGTTTATTGATTTCTCAGCTTGACTGGTATCTGTGAGGGTTTCCCTTTTTACGTGTGTGTGTGTGTGTGCTTTTCTTTTTTTAATGTTACTAAAATAATTCTTCTGATATCTAGATATATATTTTTTCCCCTTTTTTGTTTTATTTTCTTCGTTTTTTTACTATGTATTTGTTGTTTAAATACGTTCTCCTCTCGCATATGGGACCGAAACGAATAAACAATTAAATATATATACAAATATGATTTTTTAAATCACACTGTGTGTTTTTACATCACTGAATACTATTTTGTTTATAATATATTATTTGCATTATCAATAATAGAATCTATTATAAGCGAAACGCGTCAGAACGAGAAAGGAGCATTAAAGAAGGAGCACATAATTATTATAAAATTAATATTATAAAAAAAAAAAAATAGTAATAATAAGGGTGGATTCAAGATTTTATTCATGGTAAAATTGTCTGTAAAACCGGTAGATGTCTTTGGTTTCCCAACGACAGCGCTGGGTGAGAGACTTCCTCCACAACGTACCTGGCTTGAGTGGGTTTTTATGCCAAGACACAAACCACTTTTTCACCATTTTATGGCAAACGTAAGGGCCGGCTTGACAGTCTCCCTTGTGAATGTGCCGTTAAGCATTGCACTAGCTATTGGTAGTGGTGCTACTCCTGAACAGGGTATTGTGAGTTGTGTTTGGGCTGGTGCGGTGGCTGCCGTTTTGGGATCTTCACATTTCAATGTTATTGGTCCAACAGGTGCGCTTAGCGGATTGCTGGCATCTATGGTTGCCTCCTACGGTGTTCCAGTGCTGGCTCCATTAGCATTACAGGCAGGATTGTGGATATTTCTTTTTCTGCTTTTCCGTATAAATCATCTTTTACGTTTTGTCAGCTCTGGTGTGGCCCACGGTTTTGGTTGCGGTGTGGCGATTGTAATTGCTGTTGGGCAGATTCCTTCAGCGTTAGGTCTTCAAGGGGTACAACCTAAAGAGAAGTTATTGGAAAAATTAATGGAGGATTATAGACGTATAGACACTCTCAGCATTCCAGACACACTGCTTTTTCTTGTGACTATAATTCCACTTCTTGTCTTGTCCAAGCGATATAATAAGATTCCGTGGCAAATTGTATTTACATTATTTGGTGTACTTGTGGCCCACTTGTTACCAAAAGGATCTCTTGTTCTTCTGAGTATGAAATATCCTAATTTATCGCTCAATTTTTTTTCCTTTGTTTCATTGGATGAGTTGATAGACTCAAAATGGTTTGATCCTACCATTATTCTCTATGGATTCGGTATTGCTACGGTTGGACTGATGGAGACTTTAATAAGTTCACTTATTGCGAATAATCACGTAGAAGATAAGTCTTATCTTAACTATTCAAGTACTCGAGATACCTTTGGATTGGCAATGGCAAATGTTGTTAGTGCTTTTGTGGGTGGTATTCCCTCTACGGCCGCTTTGGCTCGAACTGCATTAATGGTACACTCTGGTGCTTTCTCTCGTTTATCTGGTATTTTATCATGTGTTGCAGTAGCACTACTCTGTAGTCTACTGTTGCCTCTTTTCAGAGAACTACCAATGGCAACTGTTGCAGCTATTTTAATGGTAGTTGCATATAAATTAGTGGATTTTCACGATCTACGCGTTTTACATATTATTGATACGGCTAATCTTTATTCTACTATAATTACATGTGCTGCCTGTATACTAACAGATACGTTTATAGGTTTAATGGTTGGTATATTTTTCAGTGTATTGCTGAACTACAGTGATGCGGCAGATGATGCTGTATTGTTTGAAGAGGAGGATGAGACCTATGCATCTCCACGAGCACCAGAACCAACTATATTCCGTGTACTTCTTGTACAACCGCAGGAATCTATTCTTTTTATCAACGCTGAAAAAGTAAAGGCTACTATATTTGAGAAAAGCATTGCATTTCGTGAATCCATGCCACCTGGAACCAGAAAACGTCTTGTGCTTGACATGTCGCACGTCACACGCGTTGACTTTGATGGAACTAAAACTCTTGGCGCAATTATCAGCGCTCATCGTGAGAAACGGTGGGCTGTTGATGTGATTAACTGTCAGCATCTGCGTAACAGCCTTGTTCTCTGCACACCATATCAAGATCTTCAGAAACTTGAGTATAGGGAATTGTATTGAGGAGAAATAAGCACTAGTGGAGAGCGTAGTAATAATTATGCTGTTATATAGGGAATGACGAATGATGCGGAAGAGACTACAATAGAATCTGAATAGAAGTAATTGCGCAAGGGAAAAAAAAAGAAAAAAGAAAAGAAAAGAAAAAAAAGCCTACAGAAAAAAGGCAAATGTTGAAGTGGTTTTTTTTTTTTTTTTTTGCCACAGTTTCAATTCTTTTCGACTGCTGACAAGGAGAACAACGATGATGAAAACTCTGAAAACAAAGGATAAGAGAAGGAAAAACTGAAGTATAGCTCTTTTTCATTGTAAAAAAGAGAAGACACATGTAAACATGACTTTATACGTGTTTAATGTATGCATAGGCATTTAGTACTTTATATTCTTCTTTATTATGTACAACATTGGTCTATGTAAACCTACAGAAATTTTTTTTTCTAAAAAAAAAAAAGATCTTTTACCAATAGGCAGAGGATAATATTCTAGGCTTACCGCATGATTATATAAACAGAATCAAAAAAAAAGGGAAAAAAAATTATCTGATACAAAAGGAATAAGCAAACAAATCGTCTTAGTCCTGGTGAAAGAAAAGATAATTAACACAGAATATGAGTAGGAAAATGAAAAAAAAAAGCGTAAATGTACACATATTCCTTATTTTTCTTTCTACTCGTGTACTCTGTTAATGATATCTTTATTTCCCCACATCCTTTCTTTTTTTTCTTTGATGACTAGGCGTTGCGAGCGTAATGATCTGCAGTACCGCAAAAATGTACTGTGTGTATTAGCACTGTTTGACCTGCTGCTGCTGCTGCTACTGCTGTTAGTATATCCCTGTTCTCCCTCTCTCTCTCTCTCTCTCTCTCTCCCTTTGCCTTTCTCTGTTCCCTTCTCTCTGCTTGTTTTTCTATAAGATTCTTCTTTCTTCTTTTTTTTTTTTTTTACTCTCTCCCTCCACACTCCACTCCACACCCCACTCCTCCCCGTGCGTCACCCGTGATTCAAGTAAGAGCAGAGCGAACTTCTTTTTCTCTCTCCCTCTCACTATATATCTCTATATATCTCTCTATATCTATATCTGTATAGATCTCTATAGATAGATAGATAGATAGATATATCGGATGGAGTTGCTGCGCAAGACGGCACTACTGCGGGTGGAGGAGCAAACGCGGGGAGTTCCGCCGGAGGAAGTTCGGGCGATTTCACTGCACGACGTGCCGCTGCCAACTGAACGTCTTTCGTGTTTTTCGCAGTTGACGCGATTGACACTCGTGTCGCTGCGGCCGCGGCTGCGCGCCCTCGACGGCGTCCCCCTCGCGTCCCTCCCCGCCCTCGCCGTCCTCGACGTGAGCGACAATGCCATCAGCGTGCCGGCGGCCCCTGCACACACACCGCCACTCCGCAAACTCTTCATCGCCAACAACAAACTCAATGAGTGGGAAGAGATTGAGCGACTCGCAGCCGCGTTCCCCACACTCACCGTTCTCGACATCACACACAACCAAGCAGACGACCCGGCGCGCTTTAACGACATCTTCGCGCTATTTCCAGCACTGGTGGCACTGGACTCTAAGAATAAGGATGGTGAGGAGGTAGCCATAGTAGACAGTGATGAGAGCAGCAGTGAATCCGACGAGGAAGACGACGAAAGTGATGCCTCATTCATTACAGAAGAAGAAGAGGAAGAAGAAGAAGAGGAGGAAGAAAAAAAGAACTCTGTGAATGGCGAGAGTAGTGCACCTCCCCTTAAGCTTCCCCGGACCGAATAGTTTTAACGATCTTGTGATGATGGAAATGACAGAGACATATTAAAGTAAATTAAAAAAAAAAAAAATAAGGCCTCTCTTTACTTTTTCGCTTTCTTTTAATGGTTTTCTTCTTTGATTCATTTATTCTTTGTTCTCTTTTTTTTTGTATAAATATAAATATATATTCTGTTTCTCTTTCTTTCTTCTTATTCTTTGTTTGATATGGACTTGAAGGTAAAAAAAAAAAAAAAAAAAAAGCAAAACTGTTTCGTCTTATCCCATTTCTTTTAAGGTCTGCCATGTCCCGGTATGATGTCGCCAGCGAACCTAGTAGTGAAGAAATCACTGCAAACTACAAATCCGTATTAACATGCATTAATAATGCAGCAGGTGAAAGATCTGTTAAACTCATTGCTGTGAGCAAAACCAAATCTCCACCATGTTTACAGGCTCTGTACGACTGTGGACACCGTCTTTTTGGAGAAAACTATGTACAAGAGCTTGTAGAAAAGGCAGGAGTATTACCGAAAGATATTTGCTGGCACTTTATTGGTCATTTGCAGAGCAACAAAGTTAAGGAACTCCTTGAGGGAGCGGAAAGTTTGTCTGTGGTTCAAAGTGTTGATAGCGCCAAGCTCGCGTCCAAGCTTGATGGGGGTTGTTTAACGTACCGAGGTGGACGTCCATTGGATGTGTACATTCAAGTAAACACCAGCGGAGAGGAGTCGAAGAGCGGCACAGAGCCAGGAGCCCCAACGGTGGAACTCGCAAAGTATATTCAGGAAAATTGCAAGCACTTAAACTTGACGGGTCTCATGACTATTGGAATGCCGGACTATACAAGCCGCCCGGAGAATTTTGAATGTTTGCTGCAATGCCGGGCTTCTGTAGCTGAGGCCCTTGGAGTTCCCGTTGACACATTGGAACTCTCAATGGGAATGAGTGGAGATTATGAAAATGCGATAAAAATGGGATCAACTGTAGTACGTGTAGGGAGTTCTCTTTTCGGTAAGCGGTTTTACCCACCAAAATCATCACAGAAATAATAATAATAAAGAAAATACAAAGTAACTGCTTTCTGTTTTGAATTTAATGTATTCATTTTCCTCCAATGGTTACACTGGTATAAATATTGCTTGTACCTGTTTCAGTCAGAAAGTAGTTCGCGTTTTTTTTGAAAATATCCTTTTTTTTTTTCTTCTTCTTTGTACCCCTGTTTATGTTGGTACCGTTTAGGAATATAACTATTTTGTAGAGGACATGCAGGATATAACTACTTAAATGGGATTTCTCTAAAATATTTTTTTTTTTATTTTTTTTTTCGGTAGTTTTATTTTCTTCTGAAAAAAAATATAACAGAGATCCCAGGAAAGGTTTTTTTGAAGATTCTGTGCGGTGATTTACGGGTGAATACCATACAGACGGATTCCCTTTTCGTTACCTAAACTATATATATATATATATTAATATTTTATATTTGTTCTCCACTTAGTATTAATATGTTTGCATGTGTTTTACCGTCTGGGTATTACGCTAAAGGTTAATGTTATTCTCTAATATCACCTGCTTCTTCTTTTATCTCTTCATTATGTTTTCTCACTGCATCTTTTGAGTACAAAGGGATTTCCCATCCGAAGGCGAAGTATTATTATTATTTTCTTACTTTATTTTTATTTTTATTTTTTTATCTTTTCGTGTATCCTTAATTCCTATACTGACACAGTCACTCTGTAATTCCTGAGATTATTTCCAATGTCGTCTGACTCAGTGACGATCGTTTTTGACCTTCGCTACAATGACTGGGAGCTATTTGAGTCATTCAGGAACATATTCATCACAGCAGTGGGCGAAATGCTAACACTATCACGCGTTACTGCAATGATGAAGGGAACAACAACAACAACTTCTCGTGTTGTAGTTACTGCAGTAAACGGCAACAGAGGCAGTAATGGTTTTCTGCCAGTATGGAATAATACAAATGATACCAACAATAATCAGATGGATCCATTACGTCTCTTGAACACACTTAGCCCTGTACGTTCTCCAGGGCGAGAGACAGATCAGTGTGTTGTAGAGAATTTATATCATTTACTTCTTCCTGCAGATATTCATACATCAGAGAGTCATCATTTTATTCTCTTTTTCACATCTTTTACAACTATAAACGATTTTTCTCGTCTTATACACTCAGCCAAACTTCTGGCTATACCGTTAATGGGTAGTTCATGTATATCCATGCATTTGGACACAACGGCACTAACGACAACTTCACTATCACTAACTCCTTCTATTCGTTGTCTTCGCTGCTCAATCATACCTTCAAGTGTAAGAAGTGTTTTGCAACAGACTTTGGCATCTCTTTTACAATTACAGAGACATGTTCCTCTTTCACTACATTTTGGGCGTTATATAATCCCATGTACTGCACGTCGTTCATATTTTCATATTCCCACACGTTGTTGTGCAATGGAAGACTTTAATACTTCGAAAGTGAATACGGAAGAATTTCGAATTGATGTTGATGAGAATGACACGCTGGTATTTTGTGGACGAAGTGTGTGTTCCTCACAGTTTGAGCGTGAGCGTTGGACGTCGAAGGAAGTTGTGCTCACTGTTGACAGTATTATAAGTAACCAAGAGATGAGTGATGATATACTCTACGGCGATGGATGGATACTTCAGCCGCAAGAAACCAAACATCATGAACGCAGTCCTGAGGAATGGTTATATCATCTTTCACAGGAAGTGCAGAATGATCTTCTCATTCTCACTACACAGCAGCCACAATTGGATTCACCGCACCAATTGGCTTTACCTTCTTCAACCTTTGTCGGTTTCTTTCTAAAACCCACGCAGTTGTATATACGAAGACTTATCCCTCCTGAGCTGTGGATAGAACAGGGGGAATCGCTTGGATCAAACAACATGCGTTATCGTCTTGATACTGCTTTGACAGTGGAGTTGAAAAAGACGGCCGATACTTTGCGTGCGAATGGCACGAATCTTTCTTGGAAGAAGCCCATTGGCGTTTGTCGCATGTTAACACAATTAAAACTCAACCATGAGTTTACGCTTCATCTTGAGAAATCTCAAAGTCAGACGAAACGCAATGGTGCCTTTCCTCTTCACAGTCATCACAGATAGTTTGATTATTTATTTATTCCTTTTTTTTTTTGGTTTTTGGTTTTTATTTATTTATTTATTTATTCTTTTTATCTGAATCTCGTACAGTACCAAAAAGGCAGTATTTATGTATACCTTTTTTTTTCTTGTTGTTGCTATCATAGCTCTTCATTGTATACATGAGTTAATAAAATGAATAATCTTCTTTTCTTTCCTAAATGTTAGAGTTTTTTTTTTCGTAGCAAACGGAACGAAGAGGTTAGGGGGAAAAAGTTCAAGAAAGCGGAAGAGGGGATATTCATTAACAAATAAAGAAATACAAAAAAAAAAAAAAAAAAGAAAAAAGAAACAAAAAAAAGAAGAAGAAAAGATAGTAAGTGGAGACAAAAGTAATAATAGTAGCAGATAATCCGCGCAAACTCCATACCGTGTGAAAGTGAGGTACACAGCAATACACACAATGCCGCGTGAGGCCGCCAGTGGCCTTTGGCGCTCAGAGGACATGGTGATGCTGCAGCTCACCATGCAGCGGGAGGCGGCGCACGACTCTGTTCTCAAACTCGGGCAGCTTGCGGGATTTCAATTTCTTGATTTAAATAACGACGTGAGTGCCTTCCAGCGGGACTTTGTGCAGGAGGTGCGGCGCTGCGACGATATGGAGCGCAAGTTGCGTTATTTGCATGAAGAGATTCAGCGGTCGGGCGTGACGGGCATCCCGGACGAGGTGACGGAGCGGGAGACGATGTTTTCACTGGAGCATAAAGTGGATGAACGCGAGAGTGAGGTGCGGGAGTTGAATGAACAGTATCAGTCTCTCATTGAGGAACGTAATCGCTCACGTGAGCATTTGGAAGTGCTCAGTCGCGAGTTCGGCGGTGCCTCCGCAACGAGTCAGGGACTTAATTTATTAACAGGTGTTATTCCAAAAGATCGTGTGCCAACATTGGAGCGCCTTGTCTATCGCACCACCCGTGGAAACTCTGTGATGCAGACAGATGATATTAAGACACCATTTTACAGCATTACCACAAATCAACCAGTTTATAAGTGTGTTTTTGGAATTTATTTTCCAGCCCCTCGTTTACGAGAAACCTTAAGGAAGATTAGCGAGGTGAATGGGGCTACACTCTATGAATATGCCGATAATGAGGAAAGACTTCAAGGCATGCGAGATTCACTTCACAACCAAGTGGAAACTGTCACCCATACACTGCAGCAGTCTGCATTACGTCAGAGACAATTATTAATGGGACTTGCCGGAAGTGTACATGAATGGCGTCGTGCTGTAGCTGTTGAAAAAGCAGTTTATTCTACTATGAACATGCTGCGTTTTAGTGGAGCAACAGCTGTCGCTAAAGGTTGGGCACCTGTTAGAGCGATGGACGATATAAGAATGGTATTACAAGAGGCAGAACACCTTAGTGGTGCACAAGTACTAACAATTGTGGAAGAATTAACAACAAAGGAAAAACCGCCTACTTATTTCCGAACAAACAAAATAACAAGTTCTTTCCAAAGCATTGTTGACAGTTACGGTATGGCTCGATATAAAGAAGTGAATCCTGGTGTTTTTACAATTGTTACTTTCCCTTATCTTTTTGGTATTATGTATGGTGATATTGGACACGGTGTAATACTTACCGTTTTTGCAGCCTTTTTAATTTTTATGGAGAAGAGTTGGGAAGGAAAACCACTTAACGAAATATTTGCAATGATTTTTGAAGGTCGATATTTACTTCTTTTTATGGGTTTATTTGCCGTTTACCTCGGTTTCCTTTACAATGATATGTTTGGCTTCTCTGTAGAGGTATTTACTTCTGGTTATCGATGGCCACAATTGCCTCCTAATGGACCAGAAGGAATAGTACATCCCTCTTCACCAACAGGTGTAACACCTGCAAATAGTGTTATATTTGGTATTGATTCCGCCTGGGCAGAAACCGAAAACAAACTGGAATTTTATAACTCTATTAAAATGAAATGTTCTGTTATTATTGGAGTTATTCAAATGATGGCAGGAGTTGTATTATCCCTTATGAATCACCTTTACTTTGGTGATAAATTGCAGGTGTGGTTTCGCTTTGTACCTGAGATTGTTTTCCTTTCCTGTACTTTTGGATATATGTGTCTTCTTATCATTATCAAGTGGTGTACTCCGTGGGAAAATCGCACACATGATGCTCCTTCTCTATTGGAGACCATGACAAATTTCTTTCTTCAACCCGGTACTGTAACAGTGCCCTTGTACACTGGTCAAGCGGTTATTCAAGTTATTTTACTCATTATTGCCTTTGCGATGGTACCGCTCCTTTTGTGTGTAATTCCTTACATGGAGAAAAAACATCATGATGAGAAAATGGCTCGTAAGGCTTTATTACATGATGAAGAAGCTGAAGAAGACGAATTTGATTTTAGTGAGATTATGATTCATCAGGTCATTCACACTATTGAATACGTTTTGGGTTGTGTTTCCAATACAGCATCCTACCTGCGTCTTTGGGCACTTTCACTCGCTCACTCACAGTTGTCTGAAGTCTTCTGGAATTTTGCATTTCTCATGACAGTAGGTTTAGACAGTGGATCAGGTATTTTTGTATTTATTGGCTTCTGTGTGTGGATGTGTGCGACACTTGGAGTTTTATTGGGTATGGAGTCTCTTTCCGCTTTCTTGCATGCCCTCCGTTTGCATTGGGTGGAATTTAATAATAAATTCTATGCTGCAGATGGTCACGCGTTTACTCCTTTTGATGTAGCGGAAGTACTTAGAAAACTTAATTAATAATTTCTGTATATACATATACGTATACATGTATATGAATATTGTATATCGTATATCATTAGCCTTCCTTCGTAGCGATAGGGAATGGTGCAAAAGGCACTCAAACGTAAATACACACACACACACACACAGATACAGAGACACATGAGGAGAGAGAGAGAGAGATACAAGCAATTGATGCATCTATACTTTTTCTTTTCTTTTTTATTTTATTTTACACAAATAGTTCAGAAGTATGGATGTTTGCTGGTTTCCCTCTATATATATATATATGTCTGTGTGTTTGAACTGTGATGGATCAAAGAATGAAATAGAAAAGGATTGAATGGTGTGTAAATACTATAAGTAATGTGTTTTTTTTTTATGGTTTTTATTTCCTTCTTTATTTACCTATATTATTTCTATGACTACACATATATACATATTTCCAACTCTCTCTCTCTCTCTTTGTTTTTTGTTTTTTCTGGTGTCTCCTTATGAATACACCCCAAATCGGTGTGGTTCTCTCTCTTTATATATATATATATATATATATATATATGGATAAAGTTAATAATAGGTTTTAGTGGAAGTGATGATCCGCCGAGCTACTTTGGCAGGCCTGCGGCTTAGGGCCCATGGTCAAATGGTTTTCCAGAGCACGTCGAGTCCTGTGGCAAAGTGCCCCTTTTCTGGCGTTTTGGGTGAACAGCAATTGAAGTCGGTGTCTGTAAAAACAGAGACGACCTCTTGCCCGGTTCTTGGCGTTACTCCAGAATTGCGATGCCCAATTGAAACTGAACAATGCGTGAAAGTTGTACCGGTAAAGCATTTGGTGGGTCAATTAGGAAAACTTAGACTTTCCACGTTTGTGACTGCTACTGCAGTGGCGGGCTACGTGATTTGTGGTGGTGCGAACCCTTTAGTAGCATCTGCGGTAACCGTTGGAACTCTTTTACAGTGTTGCTCCGCGAACACGGCAAATCAAGTTATTGAGAAGGAACATGATAAGAAAATGAAAAGAACATGTCGTCGTCCTCTTCCAATGGGTTACATTACACCGATACGTGCCTCCGCATTATCTGGTGTTGAACTCTTGCTGGGATCTGGTATTTTATATCTTGTAAGTCCTTCAGCATCTGCATTGGGAATAGCCAACTGGTTTCTGTATGTGGCTGTGTATACACCTCTTAAACGTGTTTCTGCTGTAAATACATGGATAGGATCTATTGTTGGCGGCATACCCCCTCTTATGGGTGGTATTGTGGCGACAGGCAGTGTTACGGCTCCTGCGTGGCTTTTGGGAGCTCTCCTAGTCGCTTGGCAAATTCCACATTTTATGGGATTAAGCTTTCATTGTCGTCGGGATTATGAAAGTGCTGGATACAAGATGTTGGCATTTTATAATCCATGGCGTGCATCTTTTTATGCGGTTCTGCTTTCTGTCTTTATGGGGATTATTACACTTTTTGGTCCTGTTTATATCGGAATGCCCGTTGAGGGGTGGTATTATCCTGCAGTCGCGGTTGCCAACGCTCTTATGATATACAAGGCTTGGCTTTTTCATTGTGATCCAAAGGCTCATTGTCGGGGATGTTTCGTCTTTTCCTACATTTATCTCACAATTGTTCTTGCGGCGTTAGTGTTAAATCATTTTGAACCGGTAAACCAATGTGTTACTGCATGTCAGTATGTCAGCTTTCTTTTGAACACTGAGGACACGGAAACACTAAAAGTAGGTTAGTTAATAATATTTGAAAGGATAGAATTTTTATCTTCTTTCTTGCATTTTATTCCTTGGAGAGATGGTATTAGAAAAAAAAAAAAAAGGATGATGATTTGTGAGTAACATTGGGGTTGTAGTATATGTATGAAGGGGTTATTTTCGTTTAACCCCCTTGGGTGGTTGTGTATTTATTTCTCTGTTGGGGCAACGGGGTGGGGTCGTTAGGGTTTTGTTTTCTTGTACACATATATATATATATATATATCTGTGTTATAGAACTTTACATGAGGACCAGGGAAGAATTATATCTACACCAGGCTTCTATTATTTCACTAGATGGAACTTGAAACAACTTATGTGAAAAAGAGAGAGAGAGAGAGATAGATAGAGAGAGGGGGAGAGAGAAGAGTAGTGAGTGAAAAGAGAAAACAAAGAAAGAAAAAGAGGAAAGTAAGTAAGAGCAAAACCAAAAAGAAAAAAGAAGAGAAAGGTATCGTCACGAGAGGAAGATGTCAGCGTATCAGCAATACATTTAACGTCCCTACACGTGGAGAGGTAAGAAGAAGAAGAACAAAAAAAAAAAAAAATACTTCAACTAGTTTAAAAAATTTGAAAATTCTATTGTTTTTTTTTCCTGTTGAAAAGAATATTCCCATCTGTTGTATTTTTATTTGTTGGTTTTTTTTTTTTCTTGTTTTTCACTACCTTCTCCCTGTTTCTTTTATTTATTTATTTATGTATTTTAGCAATGGAGTCTATTCCACCGAAAACACGGGTTGCTGAGGGATGGGTTCATCCACTCCTTAAAAAAGTAATGTCCGAATCCCATCAGCATAATAGATCTGAAGATAGAGTGGGTCTTTTGGAGAGACAAAAGAGAGAACTTGGGAATTCCATGAAATCAAAGGAACAATTAATCGTTGAAACGAAAAAAGAATTATACCAACTGCAACAAAGACACGATGAATTGCTGCGTCAAAAGAAAACAGAGAAATATGTTTATGAACGTATAGATGATCAACTTATTGTTGGTAAAACTTTAAGGAGGCCTGAATCGCATGAACTGTTGAGAGCTGATGATCTTCAACATCCCTCCTGCGCACTTACCGTTAATAGTTTAAATTCTTGGGGAATAGTGATACCCTGTTTTACAATAGATGAAGAAACTAGAAGACGTTTCTTTTGTCAATACGCACCTTTTCTCACGACTAGTAATGATGATAATACCATGGGGAAAGAAGTTAGAGATGCCTTATTTTATGAAGAGATGTGTTTAATGGATATTGACGAAGGTTGCTGTAGTAATTCTGCCTGTCCATATTGGCATGAGAAACAGATAGAACATGTGAAACGTGGAAGTCAGGAACTTATCTCTCATATGAGATTATTAACAAATGGCGACTGCAATATTTGCGATGTTGCGACTTTTTTATTCCGTTCACAAGTAGCGATAGATGCATCTACAGATCTTATGGATGCTGTGAAAATAAGATGTGATACTGTAAACAGTGTTGCGAACTATGGATGGGCAAAGACGGTGATGACATATGGAAAGAGTATCGTATGGGATGCCCCACTACGATGTAAACCAGAAATATCTTTAGAAGATATTACATTATTGCTTCGTGAAGGAGAGGAACTTAGTGTATGGGAACAGTTCATAAATTCTTTACCTGAACAAAGTGCAGCCACTCAACTTTTTCAACAGCGTCAGGATTCCTTATCTTGGCGTTGTCTCATGCGGATTGCCGGTGTACAGACCGAACAATTGATTTGGCTTGCCAAACACGGTATGTATTTATTTCCGGAATCTCCTTCCATTCGACTTACTTACATGTGGACACTATTGCGATCCAACGCCACTACACGTGAATGTATAAGTGAATGCCTCAAATGCAGTGAAGAGATGGCAGCTTATGTAGTGAAAACAACACTCTTATCGTGTGATATTCAATGGAGCTCCACAGCGGCGCGGTATATTGCTTACATGATTGCAATCACGTGTATGAGTGTTGTGGAGAAGGATGATGTGGCCGGTGCGGAGCTTCTCCTTTCAACAGTGTTGGAAGCTCCAGGGAATTTCTCTCTACTTCCTCTTGCCCAACAGAACTTTACAATGATGTTAATAACGCTGCGAGAGAGAAAACAGATGGAAGAAATGAAGGCTTTACCTTTAGCGTCTATCTCTGATGTTCTTTTTACGTTTAGTGAATACCTACCGCATAAACTTTCAGAACAAAGTAAACGATTACTTCAAAAACATTGTGGTTTTCTTTCCATGTGTGAAACTCAAGGTATACATATGGAGTTAATAGATTCTATGAAATCTGCTATTTCAGTTTCATTAATGCGTGCTCACTCTACAGATCTAAAACGAGTTGAAGATATTCTTCAACAGGCTTCTATAGTTACTAATATGAGTTTCGCAGAACTATGGAGTGAGTATCTACGGATTACGGAACAGTGTCATGGAGCATTACATCTTCTTAAGTTAACTAAATCACTTAGCGAAAACTGTCAATCTCCTCTTTTAATGTTTCGTCTATTACAATATCTTACATTTCATGGGGAAGATGAAAACATTATCAGAGATAAATTTATTGAACGTTTTGCGTCTAGTTATGGATTTTCTTTAAAGAATGTTCCTATTATGGCATTGAGTGATACACCTGGTATTCCTGCAGTTGATTGGATCCCGTTTCTTATTTTGTATTCCCGTCAATTAAACCCAAGAGAGCGTATAGAATTATTACATGGGATTCCTGTATCTATTTACTGCAAGGTGGTAGAATTGGTTTATTTACTGTTATTGGAAACCCTTCATGCGTCTATTCTCTTGGAAGACGATAAATTATTTGGGAATTGTGCATTTCGTAGTCTTTATATATTACGTGAACCTTTACTTTTGACGTTTAGCTCTATTGACTGCGGTTTTGAGGATATGGTGTCATCTGCTCACGTGGCCTGTTGGATGGTTTACAAATCTATTCCTGTAATGGTTGGATCCGCCTCACATCTCACCGCCCGTTACCGCGAAATTATATTAGACGTTGGAGAACAACTCCACGTGCTGCATCCCTATTTGCTACAGACATAATGAGAAATAGACTTTACTGAGAGTCTAATCCCTCTTTTTTTTTTCGTTTTAAAAAAGTTTTTCTTATGAGGTATATATATATATATATATATATATATATATATATAATTTTTTTTTGATGAATGAAATTTTTTTTTGAGTTTATTCAATCTTATTTTGTTTGACACTGTTTTTTTTTTCTTCTACTTGATATTCTTTTTCAAAATAATAATAATAATAATAATAATATTATTATTATTATTATTAAAGTTTACTACTTTAATAGAAATGAATACCACTGGGAATGAGAAACATTATGTACAAACGCTGTATCTCATGGGAGAACCTGAGGTCTGTGCCATTTACCCAACGTGTGTGTTAATATGCTGGGACCCACCGCGTGTAACTAACGCGTGTGTTGAGATTGAAAGAGTAATGCAATGGACCTATACTATTGATTGGAGAACGAATCATAGCTTAGACAAGGAATACTCTTCCATCACAACAGCTCTCTGTCATGCCATCATAGAAATATTTTATCCGAATGAAATTATTTATGTTCGTATTTGCGCAACAGGTACGGTATCTGGTGAAGTAGTGGCCTTTGGTTCCACAAAGTGTTCCATTGATGCTAGTGTCACTATTCCCATGCCGTGGATGCATTCTCATTCTATGCAGTGTCGTTGTATATTTGATGGTCTTCTTTTATCTGCTAATGGGGCGCAGTGTGTGGATGCATTTCCTAGTGTGCCTGGATCTATTAAGGTGATGATAGCATCTACACGTATGCTGGAGTCTAGTTTTGCCTGTTTAATAGTGAAGATTGTATATGAGGTCCCACCACTACCAATTACTTCATCTACGGTGTACTACTTTATTATATGCTCCAAGTCCCTTGTAAAACAGAGGGAGAGATTACGTCACTATAGTATTCAGGAAATATTGGAAAAGGAGAAGGCTTCTGCAATTTTCTGTGGTATTGGTGAAATGGGATCATCAGCAGCATTAGCAGCTCATCTTTTTATTAGTTCAGTATCAGATAAATCTAATTCTTTACGGGAACGTGTATTTTGTATTGCCTATGGCTCTCCAAGACGTATGTTTCTTGAAGACTCACTCATGCTTGTATCCTCATCCGCTTTTAGTGGCAACTTCTTATACTATACAGGACTTTTAGTGGCAGCGGATCCTTCTTGTGGTTACTCAAACGTTTTATTTCCTTCACACGATGTGAAGGAGAAACAAAAAAGTGATCATAGTAGTAATAATAATAATAGTAATAATAATAATAGGAGTAGGTTTCGTTTCAATATTCCTCTTGGTATACGATGTGGTCCTCTATTAGACCTTAAATCCGGCAAATACTTCTTGCGAACGCAATGCTCAGGATTAGAAACTCTCTCTGAAGAGGAACATCATGAACGTCTTGATATTTTTGAACATCTCCTTATTTTAAGCCAGTTAATTTTTCCAACGGGTGAGGTACAGCTATCACCAGTTATTAACACCCTTGATCACACTCTAGAAGATGGTGTTGTGGTTTGTCTTTCCATTAAGGGATCTAATCTGCAGTATAGACCACACATGTGTGTTTCAACAAGAAGTGGATGGCCTGTAAATGTTTCTGTGACCTCTGTGAACCCACGGCATGTAACCGCAACGTTTTCTCTTGTGGAGATCATGTATTTAGAGTCTTCTGTACGGCACAAACCTCTAAAGCGATTACAGATTGATATTGCCTTTCTAACTGATGTTGGTTATACTTCTTTTGAGAATTATACTATCAAATTACCTGGTGATATTTCCGAGATATTATTCTTTCAAACTCAAAAAAAGCTTCCCAGTTCTTGGTTATTCTCACAACCAATGAATCTTATCGACAATGCCATTGTTATTGAACCGTTTCTTACGACAACGAAGATAATGGAAACACGGGGAATAGGATTTACACCACAGATATCTACATATATACTTGGAGAAATAGCTACTATAGCTGAGCTCACAAATCATTACATTGCCAAGAAACAAAGTGTGAATATTCTCACATTTGTGGCGAATGTGGCAGCAAAAGTCTCTAACTCTGGGATGCCACAACAGGCGATGACTCCCATGAATATTCAAATACCTCCAAGAAGAGAAGCAACATTGTTTGAGAAAGTTTTGGGGGAATATGTTATTAGCAAGAAAAGGACAGTATCGACATTACTTTCGAAACTCACATCATGGAAGCAAAAACTTCAGCAAGGTCTTCCATGGTTAAACGATGCAAAATATGTAGAAAAGTTACGATTACTCTTAAGTATATTTGACAAAATACCCCCTTCACGTGATATCCCTATTGTTTCACTTGAACTTTCTCTGCTTACGCACTTACTTCAGTACCTTCGAAATACATGTGGAGTAACAAATATTAATCACTTAAAGAGTCTTCATCAAATTATGAGTTTTGAAGCTTTTTATCAACAGGTACATCCCTTGTTTCTTGCGTCTATTCCAGCATCAGAAAATGCGGCTATTGAAATACTTCTTGAATCTGCTGCCTTATGGACTGTATGTTTGATTTTTCACCTTCGCTCTTCCTATCTATTTATGCACCTTGTGGCTGTAACAGGGTGTCCTGGCAGTGGGTGCACAACTATCTGCAACACTATTGCTCATTTGAGTGCAGAGGAGAAATACACCTTTAAATTAAGTGAACGTCTGAGAAATGTTGTGATTCGTCGTACGGCTGAGTACGAGTTGGACGATTTAAAGGAAGTCCTTATTCTTGGTTTAAGTGCTACTGTTATTGTTGTTGGTGAGTTTGCCGACATCAAGGGATTAGGATACAAAGCCACATGGAGTTCTATCGAGCGATCATTGCGTAATAACAAAAAACAACAGATTCTAACATTTCTTTCAAAAGTTGATGAACTTGTGGTTCAATGCAGTCAAAGAGATATTTCAGTTGGAAAAGATCCCGTATGCACATTGTGTGAGAAGGCAGTGGCGTTGGCTACGAAATTGGCAGGCACAGACGCACCCAAGGAACTTGTGGCAGTTTCTTTTGCCCCATCTGTTTCTTTTCTAAAGGCATCCGTGTTCTTGCAGGAAAGTGGAATATCAGCAGATGAGTTCGCGAGAAAACTTCTCGATGTATCGCTCTCCAAGGTAAGGGGGATATTGGCAAACATTCGGCAAGGGAGTAGATTGTGTTAAGATAACTCTCTTGCTTCTTTTTTTTCTTTCAGTTGCTGTTATTTATTTATTTACTTTCTTGTTGTTGTTGTTGTGGTTGTTGTGGTTGTTGTGGTTGTTGCAAATCTCTTCTTTACTACTACTACTACTACTACTACTACTACTACTACTACTACTACTACTACTATTATTATCATTGCCTTTTTATATTTTGTCTACGTTGCCTTATTGCGAACCACGTATTAAAAATGTTTTTCCCTGTTTTCTTTTTTTAATCACTCCAGTAAATGAATAATCTCTATTATTGTTTGTGTCTTTGCTACTATTTTATTCTGTTTTTATTGTGGATAGGTGTGATTGATGGGATCATTGGCTGTGGAGGCCCTTGAGCTTGAGGTGCTACGCAACCCAACATCTGTTAAGTGTTGGCTGCAGCTTGTGCGCAGTATTCAGGTCTCGGAGTATAGTAGTAGAACAGCAAAAGCCAATGCGACCAACATTGCGTACGAACGTGCCATTCGCGCCAATGGCTTTTCGTACAAGTTGTGGATGAACTACATTGCATACCGACGAGACCACACGAAGGAGTTCACTTCAATACATGAGTGGTTTAGATCTCTGCGAGATATCTATGATAGAGCGGTTGAAAAGCTACCTATGATGCCGCTTTTATGGATTTCTTTTATTGAGTTTGTCATGGATGCATCTGTACCACCACGTATTACTTTGACACGTAATATTATTACTCGTGCGCTGAAGGCTCTCCCACCTACGCAACACTACCGTGTATGGAAACTTGCGAAACAGTGGCTTCGTCGGCCATACGTGCCCACAGAGTCAGCGAAACAGCTTTGGCAGTTGAACCTTTTGTTTGATACGCGTGCAGAAAACCAGCGTGATTACTTTCTTATGCTGTGGGAGAAAAGTAACACAAGTGATTTTCTAATGGAGTGCGCGTTGTTTCTCCTCGACGACAGACCTCATGAAGACCTTATGAGTGACACCACCTTCTGGGAGACTATACGTATGGCTTTTGAAAAGAAAGATCTGTGCTTTACTGGTGATTTTGCGCTCGTAGAGCAATTGGTGGATTTGGCTGTAACCCACTGTGCGTCACCTGCGGAATTTAGAATTTCGTATGCTTTATTTTTGACAACACAAGGAGAGTTTGTTAGGGCTCGTGAAACGTTTTGGAGTCTTTTAGAGGATGCTGGTGATGCAGCAATCTTTCTTAGGGTTTTTAATATGGCTATCGTCTTTGAAGATCAGATAATGGATTCCTTGGCAATGGATTCTTCTATTCAATCCCTTGATGGGGCGGCCTATAAGGGCGTTTGTGAGAAACTTTCTGGAGGCGGGACCGACCCATTGTATAATATCCGCCGACTTACGCAGCAGCACCCGCTCTTACTAAATCAACTACAGCTTCGACACAACCCCAGCGATATTATAATGTGGCTAAAGCGTGCAGAGTTACTGCAAGAGGCGGTGTGCGAAAAACGATGTGGACACAGTGATGTAAGTGCACTCTTTCGACAGGCAATTACGCGATGCACATCGGGAATTCAAGTAATTGACACGGAAGTGGCGCAGCTTTATGAGTCTCATGCATGCTTTCTTTGGGAGAATAACTGTAAAGGTGATGCAATTTCAGTGACAAGAGAAGGTGCATGGCATGTCAATTTTTCTTCACAAACTGGTAATGTTCTTTTAATGGGGCTGTTTCTTGAGTTTATGCTCATGACAAGTCCAGGAGAGTCTCTGGATGACTTTCTCTCGAGGCTTCAGGCAGTTAGCACACCTAATACAATTAGGTCTAAGGGACTAGCAAAGAGCTCTGTATTGCCTCATTTACAGAAGGACATGCGTGCATGGATTCTAGCTATTGATTTGGCCTTTCACCACTCCAAGGAACAACTAGAACGGGTCACAGAATTATATGGCAATTCTACTGGTTACACCGCCGAAGGAGCTTGCTATGTGGCTGGTCGTTTCTGGCATAGTGGCAATATGAACCAGGCATTTCGAGAGTTTGAGCGAGCACTGGTCGCCTTTAAAGAAATCCCCTTGGCAATGCTCTATGTTTTGCAGCAGTACTTGAGTTGTTTGTGTGTTTCATTCGGGAAACGTCTGCCACTTCACCATCTCCGAGAGCTTACACAATTGGGATTTGAAGTGGCCCTGAAAACTATTCGCCCGTGTCCTGTTGCAACAGTGGAATATCTTTTGAATTGTGTCACCTTAGAATCTCAATTGGGTCTCGCAGGTACTGCTGTGAGTGCTGCGCAGGAGTGTCTTCAACTAGTTTTGGGGAGTAATGCTGGGGACGATTCATTTTTATTGGGTGTCTTGGATGCTGTCCTTGATGTTACTTTCAGACTTCAGGGAAGCCAATCAGTGCGTCAGTACTGCACCAGACTACTCGAGGGAGGGCGGGGTGTGACGCCTCTGTTCATCCAACGGGTGTCCCTCTGGTGGGCCGCTGTGGAGAAGCGCACTGGTAACATGGACAGGGCTCACACTATTTTGGAAGCGTGCTGTAAGTCGCAAGATCCCAAAAGCAGGCATGGTCTTGTTTTCTGGAAACTATGGGAGTCCATTTGCACCACGGTGGAGCAATTTGAGAATGTAAACAAGAGGAAGCAGCAGGTTTCACTCAAATTCCTCAATGACACTGCTGCTGGGGTGCCTGGGTAGGAAAAAAAAATATATGAAAGAATGGGTGCGTGTGGCTCCATGAGCTTTCCTCTTTTTTTTTTTCTTTCAATCACTCACTCTTTTGTTTCTATTTCTGTCTCTCTCTTTTTCTCTGTGTGTGTTTGTGTATTGAAGGATGAGTGACGGGGTGGGAATAATTGGAAGGGACTGAATTAATGAATGAAACCATTGGCTTCTTCTTTACCACACTTTGTTGACCCTTTTCTTGCGTCCATGATAAATGTTTCGTCCGTGTAAGAAGATTTAATCTCAGGGGATAAAACAAAAAACTATATTTTTCTCTTCTTTTCTCTTGTTCTTTCCGTTCGTGTTTATTTTCTCTACAGACAGCGCAATTATGCACAAAACANAAAAAAAATATATGAAAGAATGGGTGCGTGTGGCTCCATGAGCTTTCCTCTTTTTTTTTTTTCTTTCAATCACTCACTCTTTTTTTTTATCTCTCTCTCTCTCTTTTTCTCTCTGTGTGTGTTTGTGTATTGAAGGATGAGTGACGGGGTGGGAATAATTGGAAGGGACTGAATTAATGAATGAAACCATTGGCTTCTTCTTTACCACACTTTCTTGACCCTTTTCTTGCGTCTATGAAAAATGTTTCCTCTGTGTGAGAAGATTTAATCTCAGAGGATAAAACAAAAAACTATATTTTTCTCTTCTTTTCTCTTGTTCTTTCCGTTCGTGTTTATTTTCTCTACCGACAGCGCAATTATGAAACAACGATGGATATTGCTTGTTATTGCAGTGTTTTCGCTTTTTTTGGTGTTTCAATTTACAAATTATAATGATGAGGATANAACGACACTAACGTACTTGAACATCAGCGTGAGTTGGATATTATATTGGTCCCAAAAAGTGATTTGTCCAATCCGCGATTGGAACGCTACCGAAAAAATTTTTATATTCAGGGTTTTATGCAACCTGGTGGTAATCGCACAACTGGGAACCAACAGTTTAATCAGCTCGTCACGGAGCGTTTCTTTCTTGTGGGGGAAGTTATAAGACAATACCATTTGCGCCATGTAATTCACTTGGAGAATGACAATTTAATTTATACCAATATGA
>NW_021639855.1:5614-6676 GCF_002087225.1 Trypanosoma theileri | reverse complement strand
GTTGGCGGGTCTATTGCGCTGCCCGACGTGTTATTCCACACGGTGAGGGAGAAAAAGATCCACAACGCACCGCTCCCGACAGACCGCCCCTTCACGGAGATGGGCATCGGCCACGGAGGTTACATCATCGTCAGGAAGAAGGGCCGAGGCAGCAGCGCCGCAGCAGAAGAAACAACGGAAAAGGAAGGACCCGACGCCTTGAACATGACGCGAGCCCCCGCTCCTTGATCGATCGGGTGGCGCATACCTTGCGTTTCGGTTTGCATTTTGAGGGCGGCACCTGGCTTCCGACGGGCGGCAACAACTCGGACACCGAGGAGGAAGAGAAGGACAAGTTCTCCGGAGCAGCGACACGTTCAACGCACGCCAGTCGGCACACGCGGAACCCCGGGCGATTCATCTTTTGCTGCAACACCTCGAACGCCGGGGTGTTACCGTTCCAGGCGCATCCATCGCCCGCGAAGAAAGCGTCGACAGCGGCGCAAATTTAAATGGCCCACGGCGGTGGTGACCGACCACTTCCCCATCGCACACGCGCAACGACGGCTAAACGGATTTGTCGGCATCGGTCGCGGTTATGCGCTGAACAGGCTCTTCGAATACACGAACGAGCTGTTCCACACAAAGGCGGTGCAGGTGGTCTTCTTTTACACCGCCGGACCCCGCAATCCGGCATACCACTGCTCGCACAACTTTGGGGTAGACAGGGGAACCCCGTTAATTACTTCACATCCGGCGGACGACTGCCTCGTTCCGTTGTTGGGAACCACGTACGGTCCGATCTGCAAAGGACGAAGCGAAGCACACGTGACCTTTGCAGGCGTGGGGAACGATATGGACGTGGAGGATGAAGTGGAAGAAGAATTAATGCCTCAATAAAGAAGGCATAAGGGCTAATCGCGCACTATGGGGAGCGTTCTTTCCAACCCCGAAAGCCAAAGTACAAGCCACAGAAAGCGAAAAATATCTTTCGTCGTGGGCTTTCCCAGGAGCGTGGTTCATGGGAACAAGAGTGTCAGAAGAGAATTGTTTTGGTGTTATAGGGTGATGTGAATTTTGAGG
>NW_021639855.1:0-3234 GCF_002087225.1 Trypanosoma theileri | reverse complement strand
CTGCTGGGGTGCCTGGGTAGGAAAAAAAATATATGAAAGAATGGGTGCGTGTGGCTCCATGAGCTTTCCTCTTTTTTTTCTTTCAATCACTCACNACCGAAGTGCGAGGATGTAATATTGCATTCTTTGGTGAATGAGGTAGATAAACTACGACAGGAGACGGTATTATTGCTAAAGAATAATAAGACTGATTTTATGAATGATCAAATAAAGTTTGAGCGGGAGCGGTTATTGGAAATGCAGGATGTCATGACGCGGCAGCTTGAGCAGCAGTCTGCAATTGAAAAAAGCATAAGTGCTATGCAGCAACAAGCAAACGAACACAAATATGAAGTTGTGTCTTTAAAGTCAGTACAAGATCTTAACGAAAAACTATCGGATGAGTTAACAGTAGTGCGTCAAAAAATGCACGCAAATGTGCAAGCAAGTGTTATGGCAATAATGACCCTTCAGGGAAAGATTGAAGAATCCGTGCGGGCATTGGCTCTTAAAGGAGAAAATAATTTATCTACAAGTACCAATACCGAATTGAATGCCAATTCGGATATTAGGGTTCCTGTTCACGCTTTACCTACTGAAGAGGAATTAATCATTCATGAAAGATTGCTACATCAATTTTTTGTTCTTGTGCGTCCAACGACAGTGAGTGGTAGTGATCTTTTACATCGTTTCCGTAGCAATCTAGGCGAGCTGTACACTGCCATATCTATGAAGTATAACTTGGGTCGTGGCCTCATGTATGAGTCCGTGTACGGATACCTGCATACGCATCTCCCCCATTTGGCACCTGCGACACCAGTCATTTGCTTTTTACATGATGGGCATGAAGTGGAGTACCTGGAACTGATTACCCTTGATATTCTTGGGTTGACTGTGCGATCACCTTCAACGTGGCTTGAAGTCAGGCTTCCTGGAAGCCACAAAAGGTCTTTTTACTACTTTTCTTCTTTGGTAGGTCTCAGCCAGCGTGAGAGGCCCAAGTGGGTGGGAGTCCTTAACGTGGAAATTGGTGTATGCCGCATCTCTGATTTTTGTAGTATTTGTCCCCGGTTGTCTCTACGAAATCCGGAGTGGGCAAACAACGATGCTCCATATACTAAATTACTCCAAAGTAAAGTGGTATCACTTGTTTTATCCAGGCGGCCCGACCTTCAAGGTTCCATTGACGTTATCTTAAATTCATACGCTGGTAGAGAGGAAACACTCTTGAAACATTTGTGCGTACGCCAGTAACCACTCTCTCTTTTTTCGTTAACTCCGATTATCATTATTTTTTTCTTTTGGAATATTTAATTATATTTCTCTTCTTACTTCATGACATGTTAAACTTGCATTTCTTGTTTTATTTAAGGTGTTGATGCGGTGGGCACTGACTAGACAACGCATTAACTCTGCAGAGGTTCAGCAGATATTGCAGAGACATCAAGATAGCATTCACGCACAAAGTACATTGTGGCTCTCCAAGGCTCAAGTAAGAGATTACTACCGGATACAGTGTCGTGGTGGAGTCACCATTGATGCAGAAGGTTTTAAAGGTCGCAGCATTTTCTGTATCAGTGAGTATTCTTCAAACGAAAGGCGAAGACTATTATCTATACAATCACCTCCTGTTAATAGGGATGACAAATGGTTGTTGTTGACAACGGCGGGTTCCTCCTCTACGTCACTCACTTGGACTCCAGCTACCTTGGAAGAATACTTTTACGCTTCACTGTTTGCCTGTGGGGAAGGGATGTCTAATGAGACACTGCTTGTCGACGCAAAGGTGGCACTTCCATCATCTCCATCACGTACAATATCCCTTTTCAACGCCCAGGAGACCTCTAACCCTTTTCTTATTGATGAAGCACTTCAACACACACACCTTATTACTGGTAAACCGTTTTCACACACCATCTCTAGCGCTCTCTCTACATTATGGTCTCAGTTTGGTTATATTTCTTTAAAATGGATACCACATGATGAGATTTGCAACCTTCAAGGTATTGCTGTTTCTCCTGGAGAAGAGCCTCACAGAGTCTACGATCTAGAGCCTGTTGATCTTGTTCATTTTACTCAAACAGATGATGAATATCAGAAAAATATTTTGCACTCAATCCCACGTTGGGCCCTTCTTCAGTCATTGAAAAGCCCTATAATTTTGTTTGGCACACGCTGCCTAACCTGGCGACAAATGAACCTTGATATGGATATCAAGGGAAACCGTTGTACCACCACAACTCTAAATCCTCAATTGAGAGGATTTCCAACATCACAACATGATATTTGGATTCACTGTGATCACAACCTTCTCTATTCTGGTGCACCACAACGTCGTCACATTGTACACAGAAAACTTTTTTACAACTCCTCACAACTTTTGGTGTAGCCAGGCTTTATTTTTTATTATTTTATTGTTAAGGGTAAGATTTTACTTTCATAACGGCATCTCAACTGTTGGACATAATACTGAAGGTTTATTTGTCGTTGCTTTTCCCTCCCCCCTTCACTTTCTCATTTTTGACAAAAAGAAGAGGTGACAAGGCAAGAAGTATCGAGAAGAAATTACAAGAAAAAGGAACATGACGAGCGCAAAGAAGGTTTACATTGCTGGACCAGCAGTGTTCAACCCTGACATGGGTGCTGCTTACTACAATCATGTTCGTGAGCTTCTTAAGAAGCACAACGTAATACCGCTTATTCCTATCGATAGTGTGGCTAGTGGGGCCGTTGAGATTCGAAAAAAAAATATTGATATGATAATTGAAGCAGACGCTGTTATTGCGGATCTTTCACCATTTCGCTCACATGAGCCAGACTGTGGTACGGCCTTTGAAGTGGGTTACGCTTCCGCCTTGGGTAAAAAGGTGGTAACATTTACGTCAGATACCAGGACAATGGCTGAGAAGTACGGTGGTACAGCAGACACAGCTGGGTTGACGGTTGAAGACTTTGGTCTTCCCTTTAATCTCATGCTGTACGATGAGACAAGAATATTTGATTCGTTTGATTCTGCGTTTCAGTATTATGTTGATCACTACGCTGATAATTAATAACAAGAGGTAATGAAGTGTTGATAATATATACTCTCTTTCTTTTGATCGCTCCCTCGTTGAATTGGGAATGTTTTTTATTTTATTTTAATCGTTGATAAGTTGTTGTTTTTTTCTTTATTCTTCTAACTGTTTACTTGTTTGGCGATGACTTTCTCTGGGGTCAATGTGTCGAATTAACTTCTTTATATTCTTTTTTTTT
>NW_021639981.1:13370-13733 GCF_002087225.1 Trypanosoma theileri | reverse complement strand
TGGGATTTCATTTTTGTTTCTTAGTGTTTTGTTTGTTTTTGGGCTACTGTGTGCTTTTCTTTCCACCAATGACAACTTGTCTTGTGCAATGAGATAAAATATATATAACAGATACACTTTTATACATATATTGATAATTAAGTATACGACGTTTTGCCTTGATAGTAGTTGTATTTGGGCGATTACTGTAGAACATGGGCTATTTGTTAATTTCTTTTTGTTTGATTTTCCTTTGTTTGGATTGTTTTGTGTGCAGAGAGAAAAAGTAATAGCAAGTATATATAAATACATAATTTCCTGCACGTGACCATGGAAAGAAGTACTTTTATAGTACTGTATGTGCTGTGGCAGCTGGGCATGCTT
>NW_021639981.1:11382-11783 GCF_002087225.1 Trypanosoma theileri | reverse complement strand
GTGGAGCTGCGGGAGCGAAGAGTGAAGGGAAGAATGCAGCCAGCGTCAGTTCTGTGTGGATGAGTGTACCACTACTGATTGTGGTTACACTGGCCTGTATTCTTGTGTGCTGATTGTAGTGTTGGTGGTGGTGGTGTGACTCAGGTCATCCTTTGTTTTCTCTTCTTTTTGCATGCATCCCTACAGTCTAACTAATCTTCCACCTGTTGGGATTATTTCTTCTTTTTTTGTTTCTTAATGTTATTGTGTTTTGTGTGTTTTTACTCTCTGTGTTTATCCTATAATAATTATTATTATTGCTGCTAGTCCATTGTGTGTGTACGTTCTTGGAGACTCTGTGATTGGTCTTGCACTGTGAAGATGATGATTATAATGAACTGCCTTTTGCAGTGGGAAAAAGA
>NW_021639981.1:10960-11240 GCF_002087225.1 Trypanosoma theileri | reverse complement strand
GTTACTGGGTATTGTGTGTTCTGTTCTTTTTAATTGAACTCTATCTGAGAGATGGTTGTCGTGGCTTTCTATCATGTGTGCTTCTCTCATTTATTGTCTGTTGGTTGACTTGGTTGTTTGTTTATTTTGTTCTTTCCGTTGGTTCTCTTTTTTTCTGTTTGTTTTTTCCTCTCCGCTTCTTTTTCTTCTTCTTTGCGCAGGGCAGTGAGACCAGAAAACAACAGCAACAACTCCCATGATGGCCATGCGCTACTTGCTGAGTGTTTGCTGTTGGGGGTGC
>NW_021639981.1:8592-9945 GCF_002087225.1 Trypanosoma theileri | reverse complement strand
CTGTGTTTATTGGGTAAGTTGGGCTAATGGTTAATATCTATTTGCTTGTGGTTTGCTGGGGCGTTGAGTGTGTTTTGCCCTGCAGTATTTTGTTGATCTGTCCTTTTGTGCTTGACTGAGTTTACTTTGGTGTTTTGTTTTCTCTAACTGGTTTAGTTTTTTATATGTGTTTCTTTTACTGTGTTTGGATTACTTTTTTTTATCTCTCATATTGTTTTTCTATTTTTTACTTCATTGCTTTTAAGCGAAATCCACTATCACTATTTTGACTAAGAGGGAATCGATGCGCCGCATGCTGTGTTTACTGGTTCTTATGTTGTACTGCGCCTATGGGTGTGTGTCGGCTGATCAACCCTCCACTGAGATTAAGGCTGCTGGGCATGGTATTGGTCGTGTGCATGGTGTTCATCCCAGTTCTGGTCCAGTTACTGGTGTTCCTCCAGTTGGGGCTGCTGGAGCTATTCCTGGTGTTCCTGGTGCTATCCCCGCTGTTCGCCATAGTACTGCTGCTCCTGGAGTAAAGGTTCCCGGCTCTCTCCCGCCTGGTACTGGTGCTCCCCCCGGTGTTTCTGCTGTTAATCAGGGTTATAAGCCTGGTAAACCCGGTGGTGAAAGTCCGGAGAATAATCACCAACACCATCCTGGAGTTGGTGTGCATGAAAAGGCTAATGTTACTCTTGCGAACCTTTTGGGAATCTCACTTGTTCCAGGTCCATCTGTCCCTACTACAAAAAATGTTGGTGTCTCTGGTTTCAAGAATGAGGAAACCCCGGATTCAAGTAAACCTTTATCTGTTTGCCCTGCCACTTCTAATAAAAGTGGCGTTGTTATTGGTGGAGTCCCTGGTGCTAATAAAGTTCCCTGTGTTCCTGGTGTTCCTGGTGTTCCTGGAACCGTTGGGGCTAACTCTGTTACTCTTGGAAAAGACAACGGTATAAGTGTGCCCAAAGAAAAAGCTTTAGACCCTACCGTCCACAACGTTACCCATTCTAATGGTGCACCTCTTCAATCAGACCACAATGCTGTTCCTAAAGAAGGTGATCTGCAAGATCACGTTGATATTAAACCTGCTTTTACTTTACCTGCTCCTGTTGCTCCTAATGGTACACAGGCTGCCGCTGCAAATCGTTCTGAATATACTGGTGTGCCTGAAGCTGTTCTTCATGTTGGTAATGGCAGTAGTAGTGCTGCTCGTGCTCGTTTTTCTCGTCCAGTTACTCATGCCCCTGATGCTGATTCCCAGAGTAATACAGACTCCTCAGATACTTCAAGCACTCAAAGTGAAGCGAATGGTCATCAGGCAGAGAGTTCTGCATCATCTTCACCTAATGAAGTTAGTGGTGCACCTGCACA
>NW_021639981.1:6591-7360 GCF_002087225.1 Trypanosoma theileri | reverse complement strand
CGTATTGACCAAGAAAAACAAATTAAAGAAGAAAAGCAACAACTATCACCTAATAGAGATGACTCCTCTACTCTTTCACCTAAAGGAACCATTAGTACTGGGGATAGTAGTGGACCAGGTACAACAACAGTGGCTGGATCCCCATCTGGTGAAAAAGAAGGAGATACCCCAGAGAGATTGAATACACCCGCACAACCTACAACTGCAACGAGTTCTTCTGCGAGTGTACCTGCAGAGACCAGCACAATTTCAACATCTTCCACTAACAACAGTACAGGTGACAGTACTTCTAGCGCGGCCACGGGTGTGAGTGCGACAGCAGAGACAGAAGGAACCAATACCACTTCTACACCTAAGGCAGTCCCAGAGATCAACAACATCGCATCCACTATGCAGAATAACAAGGCTAATGTTGACAGCAGTGTCAGTCCTGTGTGGATGCGCACTGCAGCACCGCTGCTGATTGTGGTTGTGTTATTCTCCGTTACTGTGTACTGAACAGTGGGACTCACTTGAGAGCATATAATAATAATGGTTATCCTAATATAATTGCGTATATCCCCCATGGGTGAATAAATTAATAATCTGTTTACCAGCTTTCTTTTTAATTGGAATTTCTTTTTTTACTTTTCTTTTTTTTTGTGTTTCTTCTTTTTATAATAATTCTATTACTTGCTTTTCCCGTTGTGTGTGTTTGCAGAAAAACTGGGCTGTTCTGCTCATTGACGGTATACATTTATTCTTGCTAGTACACAGATTTGTGTGTGTG
>NW_021639981.1:690-4827 GCF_002087225.1 Trypanosoma theileri | reverse complement strand
TGTATTCTTGTATGCTGATTGTAATGGTGATGGTGTGGTGGTGTGACTCAGGTCATCCTTTGTTTTCTTTTTCTTTTCTTGCATGCATTTCTACAATCTAACTAATCTTCCACCTGTTGGGATTTTCTTCTTTTTTGTTTCTTAATGTTAATGTGTTTTGTGTATTTTTGCTCTCATCGTGTTTATCCTATAATTATTATTATTGCTGCTCCATTGTGTGTGTGTGTGTGTGTGTGTATGTGTGCTCCTGGGCTTTGCACTGTAATAATGATGATGAACTGCTTTTGCAGGTAAAAAAAAGAAATAATATTAACTGATAAATTTATATTTATAATTGCGTATATACATATATATATAGACTTACACCCATAGTTGGTGTATATTTCTGTGTTTACTGGGTAAATTGGGCTAATGTTTAATTCTTTTTCTTTGCTTGATGATTTTGCTGGGTGGTTCAGCCTTTTTTAAAAGATATTTGTGAGTGTGGGCTTCTTTTTTGTTTTTACTCTTACTAAGATTATTGCACTTTATTTCATAACTTAACTTTTGTGTATTTCCTTTTGTGATGTGAGTTTCCATAGTGGTAATGGATTTGTGTGTCCTAACATGTTTGATACTTCATTTATTTTCTTTCTTTACTTTTTGATTGTCTTTCTTTATAGATCAGTGTTTTTACGCAAACCAGACTATTGTCTCTCTCTCATGATGATGATGATGATGGACCGTGTGATGTGTGTGTTGGCCGTTGTGCTGTGCTGCGCCTGCGAGTATACAATGATGGCGGCTGCTGCTCATACTACTGTTAATGCTGGACAACCAAAGGCGGTGATGGCCAATAAGGGTCCTGATATTCCGGAGTGGAATGATTTTCTTGGAACAGCAATCCATGATTATGATTGTATTAATAAAACAAAAGATACTTCTGATAGTGGAATGAACTGTACGAATTGGCGTAATCATAGGAATGGTGAAAAAAAGCACAGTCTTCCTGATTCGACAAAGAGTAAGGATCCTGAAGAGGAGGTGGAACCATCTCTTCATAGTGATGGAGATGTGCATGAAGATAAAGATTTAACACGTGCTGATGGAGGTTCGCTACGTCCTCCCACATCACACACCACGTCGAAAGGCACCGGTTCAGAACATAATGCTGCGGAGAGTGAAACAGCAGTGACACATACGATTACACCAGGGAGTGATGAAGCACAACTTAGTAGGAATGCAGAAAGTACGTTGACAGCAGAAAGAGGAGCGAGTTCTTCTACAGAAGATAATCAAGGTGCATCGGGCAACACAGCTGATAACACCACCACTAACAACAGTACACCTGCCGACTCTAATCTTACCACGCAAACACCTGCAATTGTTGATTCGACTGCCACACCAGACACACAAGAAAACACTTCCACTACTCTGCCGACGAGCCCCGAGAACACTACCACAGAAGCACCAACCACCACTCCATCTCCTGTTCCTCCACACAATTCAGAGATCACCACTATTGCCTCCACTGTTCAGAAGAACAAACCCATTGTTGACAGCAGTGTCAGTCCTGTGTGGATGCGCACTGCAGCACCGATGCTGATCGTGGCTGTGTTGTTCTCCTTTACTGTTTACTGAACAGTGGGACTCATCTGAGGACAAATAATAATAATAATGGTTATCCTAATCTCATCATAATTGCGTATATCCCCATGGGTGAATAAATAAACTAATAATATGTTTACTAGCTTTCTCTTTTAATTCGAATTTCTTTTCTTTTGTTTTTTCTTTTGTGTGTGTGTGTTTTCTTTTTTTAATAATTCCATTACTTGCTTTTTCCGTTGTGTGTGCAGAAAACTGGGCTGTTCTGTTCACTGACGGTATACATCTCTTGCTAGTACACACAGATGTGTGTGCGTGTGTGTGTGCAGTAATTTAATATACATAAACTAGAGCCATGGGGTATTGTGTGTGTGTTTGGCTCGCTCTCCTATTTGGGTATTGTGGGGTCTTTTTTTTTCTGTTTAATGGATACATATTATTATTATCACTACAAGCAGGATACTCCTTTTTCTTGCTTTACTGTGCAGTCACTGCTTCTCTCTCTCTATCCCACTCTCTCTTTTTCACTGTGAGTATATGTGTCCTGCATCCACTCTCTATGTCTCACTCTCCCTTTTTTACTTTTTTCCATACTCCCTTCGTAGATCGGTGAACTCAAGTGACACGGAAGACAACAAAAACAACAGGAAAAGGAAGATCAATGGTAATGATGCGCTACGTGCTGTGTATCCTCGCTGTCCTGCTCTCCTGTGCGTGTGTGCACGTCCTCGCTGAAGAAGTGCCTGCCGCCGATCTTTCCGACCAAGTCCCTGATACGGAGAGTGAGACAAAGATTTGCCTTCAAGGTACTCCTGATGCCCAATCTCAGTGCACTGAAGATACTACTGAATGTGCTGAACTTCCTGAAGGTAAGCCATGTCAGAAAAAGGAAGAAGCTCCTCCAGCTAAAGTACCTGAGGTACCAAAAGAAGTTGTTCCTGAGAAAAAGGTACCGCCTGCTCCTCCTAAAAAACCCGAAGTTCCTCCTGTAAAAGTACCAGAGGTTCCTAAAGAGGTGGTTCCTGAGAAGAGAGTACCAGCTCCTTCTCAAAACCACGAAGTTCCTCCTGCCGCAGCACATGAAGTTCAAAGTCATCATGGAGATAATGGTATTCCTGGTCCTCGTGACGGAATTGCTGAAACGGGTGACGCTGCTCTTCGTGGTCAAGATGGTGAGACCGTCTCTTCCGGTTCTTCTGCTGGTGCTTCTGGTACTGCTGCTAAGCCAGCACCTGGTGATTCTGCTAAACCTAGGGCAGATCCCACTGAGGCTGATGGTGGAGGTGAGGTGCAAAATGAAGGGGACGGCAACAATGCAGGGGGTGGAAGTGCGGCTACCCAAGGAAGTGAAGCACCACAAAATTCTTCTTCTTCTCCCAACAATACAACAACGGGGAGTGACGGAGCTGGGGATACTGAAACAACAGAGAGCGGAACTCCATCTGCAGGGAGTGAATCAACAAGTAACCAAGAAGAGGTTGCCGGAAATGCAGATACAACCACTACCACCACCACAACAACAACAACACTTCCTCCTGAACTCACAAACAACAAGAAGGGTGATGCAGACAGCAGCAGCAGTATCAGCAGTTCTGTGTGGGTGCGTGTGCCACTACTGATTGTGGTTACACTGGCCTGTATTCTTGTGTGCTGATTGTGGTGTGATGGTGGTGGTGGTGTGACTGAGGTCATCCTTTGTTTTCTTTTTCTTTTTTTGCATGCAATCCCTACAGTCTAACTAATCTTCCACCTGTTGGGATTATCTTTTTCTTTTTTGTTTCTTAATGTTAGTGTGTTTTGTGTGTGTTTTTTTTTTTGCTCTCTCTGTGTTTATACTATAATTATTTTTATTGCTACTTCATTGTGTGTGTGTTTTTGGGATGTTGTATGCTTTTCTTTCCACCAATGACAGCTTGCCTTGTGCAATGAGAGAAAAAATATTTATAAGAGAAACACTTTTTTACATATATTATTAAGTTTACAACGTTTTGCCTTGATAGTAGTTGTATTTGGCCGTTTACTGTAGAACATGGGCTACCTGTTAATTTCTTTTTGTTTGATTTGCGTTTGTTTGGATTGTTTTGTCCAGAGAGGAAAATTAATAGAAAATATACATACATATAAATATATATATTGATAATTTCCTATACGTGACTATGGAAGGATGAACTTTTGTAGTACTTTATGTGCTGTGGCAGCTGGTTCTTTTTTTTAATTTTTTTTTTGCTTCTTTGATTTCAGGTTGGGGGTCCTCCGCAGTACAGTGGGATGTGTGCATTCTCTCTTTTTTCTCTGGAGTCGTACTGATGATTGGTACTGTAAACATGATTTTTTGTGTGGGACTATTTTCTCTTGTTGTTGTTGTTGTTATTTTGTTTTTCTTGTTTTAATTTTTTTTTCGAGGTAGTGAGGGAGATACGAAACGATGTCTACTGAGGCGAATACGAAGAGCACAACTAATGATAAATCTTTGGCGCAGCCTCCTCCAAATACGGTGGATCACAGTAACATGAGTTCAAGAAAACGTCCACGAGTAGCCTGTTTAAAGCAGAA
>NW_021639981.1:0-220 GCF_002087225.1 Trypanosoma theileri | reverse complement strand
CTTTTTTTTCTTCATTCTTTGTTAAAGAACTCTATTAGCTGTGTGGTGGACTTTTGTATAGGTTTCAGCGTTTCTTTTTGTGTTTGTGTCGTAATGCTGCTGCTGATGCTGTGTGTGTGTTTTTTTTAATACAAAGAAAAAGTACGTAATGAAAAAAAAAGAAAATACATTGGGAAAAGGGTTTCTCTTTCTTCTCTTCTTTCCGTCTCTCTCTCTCTCT
>NW_021639980.1:14077-14284 GCF_002087225.1 Trypanosoma theileri | reverse complement strand
GTCCTGGTGCTGCTGTGACTCGTACTAGTGGTGATGGTTCTGATGGTATTGGTGTTGTTTCTGCTCCACCTGCTACTTCAGCCAGTTCTATTAACGACGGCAGTCAAGTTACGAACCGTGATCAAGACGAAGCTGTTCCCGCTGATCCTTCTCCTACTACTGCCGCTTCTGCACCTGGTGAGGCACCTGGTGGTGTTCCGTCTGTCC
>NW_021639980.1:5546-8932 GCF_002087225.1 Trypanosoma theileri | reverse complement strand
AATGCTGAGGAAACACAACCTTCTTCTCCCACAACTTCAGAGAAAGATAATGCCGGTGGTTCTGATACTGCAAACACTGGAAATGGCACTACTTCCCCAGAGGATGAACCTCAAAATAACTCATCTGATGAGGGAGGAAATACAGAAACAACCACCACCACCACCACAACAACAACAACAACAACAACAACACTTCCTCCTGAATCCACAAACAACAAGAAGGGTGATGCAGACAGCAGCAGCAGTATCAGCAGTTCTGTGTGGGTGCGTGTACCACTACTGATTGTGGTTACACTGGCCTGTATTCTTGTGGGCTGATTGTGCTAATGGTGGTGTGACTCAGGTCATCCTTTGTTTTCTTTTTTGCATGCAATCCCTACAGTCTAACTAATCTTCCACCTGTTGGGCTATTCTCTTTCTTTTTTGTTTCTTAATGTTAATGTGTTTTTTGTGTGTTTTTGCTCTCTACGTTTATCCTATAATAATTATTATTGCTACTCCATTGTGTGTGTGTGTGTTCTTGGAGACTCTCTCTGTGTGTGTACCTGGGCTTTGCACTGTGATGATGATAATGAATTGTTTTTTGCAGTGAAAAGAAAAGAAATAATAATAACAGATGAATTTATATTTATAATTGCGTATATATACACATATATAGACTTACACCCATAGTTGGTGTATATTTCTGTGTGTACTGGGTAATTTGGGCTAATGGTTAATATCTCTTTTGTTTGCTCGTTTCTTTTGCTGGGTTGGTTGTGTGTTTTGTGCCCTGCTTCTCTGATGTTGATTTGCTCTGGGAATTAATAAAACTAATAACAGATGAATTTATATTTATAATTGCGTATATATACACATATATAGACTTACACCCATAGTTGGTGTATATTTCTGTGTGTACTGGGTAATTTGGGCTAATGGTTAATATCTCTTTTGTTTGCTCGTTTCTTTTGCTGGGTTGGTTGTGTGTTTTGTGCCCTGCTTCTCTGATGTTGATTTGTTCTGGGAATTAATAAAACTAATAAATGAAGCATTTATATTCTTAATTGCAAATTATTTCAAGCATGACTGGTGTTCGTCGTGGTTTGTGTGTTTACTGGGTAAGTTGGTCTTGCTCTTAATTTCCTTTTTTTGTTTTGCTTTTTAATTGTCTAAGTTACCACTATAAATTATTCGTTATTGTTTATGTTGATTTGTTTGTGTTTCTTATGACTTCTTTTTTGTTTTTCTATTATTTTTTCTTCCTCTGTCTGTGTCTCTCTATTTCGTTGTTTTTTCTTCTATACGATTCTTTTTTTCCTTCGTCCAGGTTAACTACCCACAAAGAACAAAAAGAATATTTCTTTGTCAAGATGCAGGTGCGACGTGTATTGTATTTTCTGGCTCTAATTATGAGTGTTGCCTCTGTTTGCGTGGCGACTACTACCTCTGCACAGTCAGAAAGTCTGAATCCTGAAGATGCTTCCCATCGTACTTGCACAGGTGGTGATTCGGCGACTGAATGTCTCCCTGGTAGTCCTGGTCCTGCTGAACCAGGTAAAACAACACATCGAGGTTCATCTGGTAATGAAACTCATCAAGAAAGTGTTGGTGGTCCTGGTCAAGAAAGTGGATCTGGTTCTTCTATGGGTTCTGTTGCCGGTACTGGTGGAACTTCTTCGCACACTGCTTCTCCTAATTCACAAGCTCCTGATGCTGATACTCTTCCTACTGCTCCGACGAGTAGTGATGATGTGTCTTCAACTGGTCCTCTACCAGGAGGCAGCGGAAGCAATCCACATGGTGGAAGTGCAGCAGCACAATCTCCTTCCTCTCCAAACATTGAAGGCACAGGGAGTGAAACTGGTGTTGCTGATGCGTCAGCTGGGAACGGCACTAAACCTGAGGAGAGTGAGGCACCCGACAACTCAGGTGTTGCAGGAAATGCAGATACAACGCCGAATAACTCGACGAACACAGACCCTGAAACTCCCAATACAGCCAATAATGAGGAATCAACCACCACTACAACAACAACAACAATTCCTCCTGAGCCTGCAAACAACAAGAAGGGTGATGCAGACAGCAGCAGCAGTATCAGCAGTTCTGTGTGGGTGCGTGTACCACTACTGATTGTGGTTACACTGGCCTGTATTCTTGTGTGCTGATTGTGTGCTAGTGGTGGTGATGGTGTGACTCAGGTCATCCTTTGTTTTCTTCTTTTTTGCATACATCCCTACAGTCTAACTAATCTTTTACCTGTTGGGAGTTATCTTTTTTTTTTGTTTCTTAATGTTAATGTGTGTTTTGTGTGTTTTTTCTATCTGTGTGTTTATCCTATAATTCTTATTATTGCTACTCCATTGTGTGTGTGTGTGTTCTTGGAGACTCTCTGTGTGTGTGTGCCTGTGGGCTTGCACTGTTATGATAATGATGATGAACTGCTTTTTATAGTGAGGGAAAATGAAATAAGAATAAGAGATGAATTTATATTTATAATTGCGTTTATACACATATAGACTTACACCCATAGTTGGTGTATTTCTTGTGTTTATTGTGTAAATTGGGCTAATGGTTAATATCTGTTTTTTTGTTTGCTTGTGGTTTGCTTGGGTCGTTATGGGCTTTGACCTGCACTGTTATGGTGGTCTGCTTTCTGGAATGTGAGAGAGGAGGGCGAGATACCAATTGTTCTTGATAAATGCATATTTACTGGGTCGTACCCAGAATTTTATGTTGTGTATTTTGCTTGCGGAAACGTTGGTGCTGTTCTTAATTTCTTTTCGTTTTGCTTGGTTGTTATCTAAGGTGCACCTTTACCGATATCCTTTTTCCTTAACTTGGTATTTTTATTTTTGTGTAAGTGTTCTTGTTGTTTGTAAATCTATTTAATGGACTGTATTTCTTTTATCCTTTCTGCTTGACTTTTGTGTTCTCTAGCATAGTGACATCAATCAGCCAAAGTATCTCTTACTCTGATGATGGTACGACGAGTGTTTTACTTTCTTGTTTTTCTTCTGAACATTATCTGTTTGCGTGGGGCGACTGGTGTTCCTGGTATATCTCCCCCAGCACCAGCAGTAGAAGCTGAAGCACTCTCACCCCCTCAAGCTGATGATTCTCTTGATCAACGCCTTACTACGGGTCTATCTACGAAACAGGACGATTCCCCTGAAGGTACCAAGCAATGTCCAAATAAAGAGAAGGATTGTGAAAGTAGTGAGAAACTCGCTAATGAAAACACATTGCAGGAACAAAAGCCATTATTATCAGGTTTGCCTCCGCAAGAAAAAGGCCATGGTGACACTGGTGATGTGTTGAGGGAAGATGAGGGTGGTTCAAGAACACATAGGGAGCAACAAGTTCAGAGTTTAGAATCAGGTAAGATTCTTGAAAATAGTAATCCT
>NW_021639980.1:3060-4760 GCF_002087225.1 Trypanosoma theileri | reverse complement strand
TTTTACTTTTATGTGTGTGTGTTCTTTTTCTAATAATTTCATTACTTGCTTTTTCCGTTGTGTGTTTGCAGAAAACTGGGCTGTTCTGCTCACTGACGGTATACATCTCTTGCTAGTACACACAGATGTGTGTGTTTGTGCAGTAATTTAATACATAATCTAGAGCCATGTGGTATTGTGTGTGTGTGTTTGGCTCTCTCTTATTTGGGTAATGTGTGGTCTTTTCTTTCTCATTTTTTCTGTTAAGGGTACATATTATCACGCAAGTGGCATATTTCGTTTTCTCGCTTTATGGTGCAGTTGTTGCTTCTCTCTCTCTCTATTCCACTGTGAGTATTTGTTGTAGTTGTTTGTGTATGTATGTTTGTTTCTGTTCTTCTCTCCCTTCTTTATTGATGCATTCCATTGAAGTACGACAGGTGCAACGATATCTACAATACCTGCAACCATTGGAAAAATAATAATGATGATGCGCTACGTGCTGTGTATCCTCGCTCTCCTGCTCTCATGTGCGTGTGTGCACGTCCTCGCTGAAGAAGTGCCTGCCGCCGATCTTTCCGACCAAGTCCCTGATACGGAGAGTGAGACAAAGATTCTTCTTACTTGTCCTGCTGCTGGTGCTGGTGATGCTTCTGCAGGTGGCAACCTTCCTTGTCAAAAGGAACAATGTGATTCACCGCCTGGTAAAGGTGGAGAGGTTATCTGCAAACCACAAGCCAAAGCGGTGCAACTACCTGCAGAAGAAGCTAAAGGGGCTCCTCAGCCTGCTGCTGGTGGTGGACGTTCTGGTTCTGATGTAACTTCAGTAACGCTGGAAGATGTTCTCGTAACAACACAATGTGCAACAGCAAAAACTGAAAAAGAGAGACAAAACTGCGACGCCCAAGTCAAGGTGGAGAATGAAGAAGCTGCGCCTGCTGCTGATCTACAAGGTACCATTACACTTGGGCCAAGTCATCAAGGTGGAAAAAAAGCGGAAACTCACGACAAAACGTCACATTCAACTGAAGCTTCTTCTTCACCAGGGCTTCAATCTTCTTCACTTTCTGAAGAACAGAGAAAAGGTAGTGGAACATTATCTTCACGTGGTTCAGATGAGAGAGCAACAGAACAGGATAGCACTAATAATAACGATACCCGTCCAACTGAAGAATCGCAAGTGCAAGAGGAAGGAAGACAACAAGGAAATACAAATGAAGTACAACCGCCTTCTTCTGGACCCAGTACAAGTAGTACTAACACTCCTGAGAAGAGTAGCACGCAGGAACAGACATCTGACACTCAGGGATCTCAACCGAATAATGGTGCACGTGACACCAACAACTCAGAGAATACAGACTCTGCCGCTCCCAATACACCCAATAATGAGGAATCAACCTCAACCACCACAACACCCACCACCACCACAACCTCAACCACAACAACACTTCCTCCTGAACTCACAAACAACAAGAAGGGTGATGCAGACAGCAGCAGCAGTATCAGCAGTTCTGTGTGGGTGCGTGTGCCACTACTGATTGTGGTTACACTGGCCTGTATTCTTGTGTGCTGATTGATTGGGTGGTGATGTGGTGGTGTGACTCAGGTTATCCTTTGTTTTCTTTTTCTTTTTTTTGCATACCTACAGTCTAACTAATCTTTCACCTGTTGGGATTCTCTTCTTTTTTGTTTCTTAATGTTAATGTGTTTTGTGTGTTTAT
>NW_021639980.1:864-2345 GCF_002087225.1 Trypanosoma theileri | reverse complement strand
AGCGAGTGGCTTACATGCGGTGCGGGCAGCCGTGTGTCTGCATGTGGGAAGTACGCAGACCTCTGCCGCCAGCGTACCGCAAGAGCAGCAGCAAGAACAACAACAACCATTGCTTCTACTACTGTTAATGCTGGACAGCCAAAGGCGGTGATGGCTTTTTTCGATCCTTTAGGAGATTTTGATTTTTCTACTATTTTTTCAGAAACGGATCCACAAAGTTCGGGAAGTACGTTATTAAACTACAATACATCACATAATCCGGAGAATGAGGTTAAACGTACTAAACTGAAGGCGCCAGCGGTTGCGAGTGCAAGTGAAGCAGCGGGACAGTTCCCACCTGCGGTAACTACTGTAGTTAGAACAGAGGAGAATACTCCAGGTGAGTCACCACGTGGTCAGGATGGTGTGTCGGAGTCAGCTCACGAAAGTAATGCTATTTCTCATGCATCTGATGGTGCTGCTGCTTCTGATATTAATCTTCCCGGTGTTGGTACTAATTCTGGCCATTCTCCTGCTGCTGCTGTTTCTCCAGCACCTGTACCTGCCGAGAGGACTGAGGCTGCGTCTGCAGGGGACAACCAAGCTGGAAGCAGCGGCAGGAGTACAACTAACGCGGACAGTAAAGCCAACCAAACCACTCCAGCTGCAAGTACAACAGAGAACAACAACTCTGTAAACAGGGACTCAAACAGTGTCAATACCCTTAATAATAAGGAATCGAACGCCACCACCACCACCACAACAACAACACTTCCTCCTGCCACCGCAGTCTCAGAAGGGAATGTCGATGCTTCTGCAGCCACCACCACCAACATTAACAGCGAAGCACCAACCACCACCCCATCTCCATCTCCTGTACCCAACGCAGAGATCAACATCACCTCTGCCATGCAGAAGAACAGACCCATTGTTGACAGCAGTGTCAGTCCTGTGTGGATGCATACTGCAGCACCGCTACTGATTGTGGCTGTGTTGGTCTCCGCTACCGTGTACTGAACGGTGGGACTCATCTGAGGACAAATAATAATAATAATAATAATAATAATAATAATGGTTATACTAACATCAACATAATTGCTTATATACCCCATGGGTGAATAAACTAATAATATGTTTACCAGCTTTCTTTTTTAATTCGAATTTCTTTTCTTTTACTTTTCTGTGTGTGTTTATTTTTCTATTAATTCCATTACTTGCTTTTCCCGTTGTGTGTGTTTGCAGAAAACTGGGCTGTTCTGCTCACTGACGGTATACATCTCTTGCTAGTACACACAGATGTGTGTGTGTGCAGTAGTTTAATACATAAACTAGAGCCATGGGGTATTGTGTGTGCGTTTGGCTCTCTCTATTACTTGGGTATTGTGTGTTGTTTCCTTTTCTTTTCTATTAAGGGGTACATATTATTATACAAGTGGAATATTCCTTTTTTTTGCTCTACTGTGCAGTTGCTGCTTCTCTCTTTTCCACTGTGAGTATTTGTG
>NW_021639980.1:522-617 GCF_002087225.1 Trypanosoma theileri | reverse complement strand
TACTGTGCAGTTGCTGCTTCTCTCTTTTCCACTGTGAGTATTTGTGTACTGCATCCACTCACTATGTGTGTCTCTTTCTTTTCCTTCTTCTTTTA
>NW_021639980.1:0-225 GCF_002087225.1 Trypanosoma theileri | reverse complement strand
ACTGTTCATTCTGTTTCTCCTGTTGATATTGTTGCTGCTGCTGCTTCTTCTTCCGGTTCTTCTAGTACTGCTGGCATGCAGTTTGTGAAGGAGACAGATCTCACCGAGGAGGAGAAGCTGTACAGTAAGTGTCTCTTTCTTGTGATATGCTGCGGGAGTTGTTTGAAGTGGGCTGTGTGGATAGTGCCACAAACTCGCTGGAGGCCATCTTTATTGATGGCACAC
>NW_021639979.1:14927-15151 GCF_002087225.1 Trypanosoma theileri | reverse complement strand
TGATTCTACGGCAACCAACACTCCATCTCCTTCAACCGATGCATCGACCAGCACTACTGCCAATGCTGACAGCAGTATCAGTCCTGTGTGGATGCGCGCTGCAGCACCTCTGCTGATTGTGGCTGCGTTGGTTTTGTAACGGTGTACTGAGGGTATTCGTTTGATTGACGGAAGCACTTATAATAATAATTCCGCCAATATATATGTGCTACTCCCGTGGTCAA
>NW_021639979.1:12666-13178 GCF_002087225.1 Trypanosoma theileri | reverse complement strand
CACTCTCTCTCCTTTTTCCCCGTTTTCCACACTCCCTGCATAGACCTGTGAACTCAAGTGTCATGGAAGACAACAAGTAGAACAAGAATAAGAAGAGGAATAATGACGATGAGCCCTGTGATGTGTGTGTTGGCCGTTGTGCTGTGCTTCGCCTGCGGGTATGCCATGACGGTTGCTTCTGCTGTTGGTACCCTGTAGTTGTTCTTCCTCTGCTGCTCTTGTGTTTTTCTCTTCCTCTCTGTAGGTGTGTGACTTAGTGTACATTTTAGTGAGTGCCGCAGTGCCTCTCTGACATGAGCATGTGAGACTGTCATTATGTGTGTGTGTGTGTGTGCACTGTGAGTGGGAAGGACATTTTGTGTTGCTGGACCACTCCACTGTGGCCTCTGTGGGGTTTGTGTGCAAGCGGCATGCTTCGCTTCGGCGGGGCTCGAGGGGCACTTTACGTCCCGAGGCGCTGGACCTTGAGGCCTGAAATATCATGCTCAGGGTCTTTGAACTTGAGAGAAAAA
>NW_021639979.1:11708-12502 GCF_002087225.1 Trypanosoma theileri | reverse complement strand
TATCCCTCACCCCAAGAAGGGAGAGGAGGAGAGAACACACAACCCCCACAACCCAGGGCGGGCGGCCAACTTGTCACAGCGTCTTGTGCGCAACAAGAAGAAGAGGGGTGGGGTGGCTCCCTGGGGTGTTTCACTTATAAAATGAGTGGGGTTGGGCATAGTGGAAACCTTTTTGCTTTCCCTACTTCAACGCTGGGTAAGATGGGTTTGAAAGGTATTCCGCAAAGATCACCCTTCCCCGTTCCCCTTCGTGACATGGTGTGGGCCATTCAACCGCACCTTTTACTCGGTGGCACGCGGCGCCACGAACAAAAAGAACATGAGGGTGAATTACTTCCTTCCCTACGATAAAGGCAAATTCCGCTATGGTGATATGTTAAGGCGTTCTCCCACTGCCATGTGTAGTGTGAAAAGGAAATCCATGGGAAATGCAAAAAAGAAAAAGGGTGTACAATAAGAACACTTCGCCCCATAAGTATTTTGGTTTGTTGGCACCCCACCGCCTGCCCCACCACAACAATGTGTGAGGTATGTTTGGCTTTTCCCTGGGAGATGGAAGTGCGTAAGCTGGGCGCCGCGGTTGGACAGCCCTCGTTGCCAAAGGCGCGCCGTGGTTGGCATCAGAGGTCCGTGGCACCTACCCCAAGATGGTGGCAAAAAAAAAAAGTTGAGGAGGGTACGGCACCCAGGGTTCCAGCACCATCACTGATCGCCGTACCAACGAGGCCTGTGGCCGCTTAACTTCACAAATCGGACGGGATATGGCGCATTCGGCCAAGTATGGTCGTACCCGA
>NW_021639979.1:9810-11468 GCF_002087225.1 Trypanosoma theileri | reverse complement strand
ACCCTTGTAGGTGTTGGGTTGTTCCGGTGTTTTGGGTTGTGCCGGCCTGGTGGCGTCGCCGCCGCCGTCTGTCACAACTTTGGCCGGCTGGTGGTGCCGGGGTGGGGTGGCAGCTTTCTGGTCGAAGCAGGCGGCCTCTACAATAGTTTCGCCTCTGCTATTTTGTTGTTCTACTAGTTGTTATTCTTCTTTTGGTCGTTCGTAGCCTCTGTGTCGTTGTGCCGCTCCGCCTTGGTGGGGTCAGGCGGTGGTCCCGGGCCGTCTCGGACTTGTCCGTGCGGCGGGGTCGGACCCCCACCCCGGTATTTTTTTTTGGGGGGCGCCAGTCACGCCATCTGGTTTTTTGCCGTTGTGATTTGTGTTTTCTACATGTGCTGGTGGTGGTTGCGCTTTTGTTTGCGGCACAGCGCGTTGCGCTCTGGCTGCGGGCCCCTGCCTCCCATTGGTTGGGTTGGGCTGGCCGCCGTGGGGGGGGTTTTGGGCCAAGATGCCCTTGGTAATGAGGGCCGCCTTCATATGGTGTCGCGGTGGAGTGGATGAATTTATTCAAAGAAACTAAACTCATTCAATAAATGTTTGAAGAGGGTGGTCTCCTTAAAAAACAATTTCTCTTTTATTTTTATTTTCAATACATGCGTTCTTAGGGATGCTATTCCCCTTGGCGGCGTTTGGCCATCGAAAGTTGGAGCCAACGCCCATTATCCCCTATTATTTTGAGGGAAGCCATGGGTCAGTAAATTCTCTTTCTTGAGAGTTTACGGGTTCATAAGCTACAAACGTCATAGAGCACCGTGACCAGGTGATTCGTGCTGGGACAAAACTTTATCCAAGAAGGTCCTGGGGCGCGTGCCGGCGTGCCATCAGCAGTAGTTTCTTTTACATATTTCACTTTAGTGTGAATGCCGCTAAAAATGGAAGAAGCAGAGATAGTAACAATTATGCCCTCCAGTGGTGGAAATTAGATTTGGCCGCTGAGGGGACTCAGAGGGGCGAAAAAATCCATGTTCTGCCACCTACGAGATCCATTGTAATTTCATTACCAATTCGTACTCCCCATGCCCAACGGTAGTAAAAAATAATATAAAAACAAATTGTATTTATGTATATTTATGTATTATTCTTGATGACCCGTTCCATTGGAGTAATATCCATAAAGCCACGAATAACAAAAAGAAAGAAAAACGTGGTGGTGTGGTATGTGAGGTACTTTTTGGGTGGGGGTGGAAGGGGATATTTGTGATCGTACCCTCCTCATGTACATCAGGGGAGTGGGTGCAATTTTTTTTTTTTTTATTGGGTGATAATGTTGTGGGAGAAGAAGAGGTGAACCGGCATTCTGAGGGAAAAATAAAATAATAGTAATAAGGATAAATAAAGAGGTAATATGTGTGTGTGAGAGAGAGTAATTGTATGTTGCCTCTGTTTGTAAAGAGTGGCATGGTATTACAGTGATGTATACAGTCATTTTTTGTTATGATTGTGAGTGAGTGGGTTTTAGATTCCAATTGTGGTGTTGGTATAAATATTATGGTAATGCATTGGTTTCTTTTTCTGTTTGGAGGTGTGTTGATTATTATTGTACAGTCTCTTTGTTTTGTTAATGATTTGTGATATTGTTTTTGTATGTTGCCGGGCGTGCACTGTGTTTTTGGTGTATT
>NW_021639979.1:4591-8435 GCF_002087225.1 Trypanosoma theileri | reverse complement strand
GCGCAGGCCCTGTGCTCATCTGCTCACTGACCACACATATACATATCACAAATACGTTTATACCTGCGATTGCTGAACCCACAATGTTGTACAACAATATGCAATTGGGGTATTGGGATTTGACCTTGTTGTTTTGGATTTGTGTACTTTTTTTCTATATATACTGTTTTAGGGGTCTGCATCATCTTGCAAAGGGACTATTCCTTTTCTACTACTTTACTCTGCTGTTGCAGTTGCTTCTCTCTCACACACCGTGAGTATTTGTGTCCTGCATCCACTCTCTTTCTCTCCCTTTTCCCCCTTTTTTATTGTTTTCCTTTTCTAGATCAGTGTTTTTTGCGCAAACCAAACTATTTTTTCTCTCACAATGATGAAGATGAACCGTGTGATGTGTTTGTTGGCCGTTCTGCTGTGCTGCGCCTGCGGGTCTACTCTGACTATTGGAGTGGCAGCCGATAGTTATGATGAATGGAAGGATTTTCTTAAAACAACATCCTATGAANTGTGTATAAATACCGAGTAAGATATTGGAGTGTGTGTAGAGACGTTTATTCAATATTGTTTTGATACCATTTGTTTTCCACTTCTTTCTAAATTCAAGGTGTTGTTTCAATATCTGTGTAACTCTGGGTGTGTTTTATTGTGTGAGTGGTTTATTGTTGTTCCCTCATTGGGTTGTTGTGTTTGATTGCTGTTGTGATGTGTATTCACTCCCTCTCTCTCTTTCTCTTTGTTGTTTTCTTTTTCTAGATCAGTGTTTTTACGCAAACCAAACTATTTTTTCTCTCACGATGATGATGATGAACCGTGTGATGTGTGTGTTGGCCGTTGTCCTGTGCTTCGCCTGCGGGTATACCATGACGGCTGCTGCTGTTGAAACTGCTTCCCGAGTCAGTACTGTTGTGGAGGTGGACTGTACGAACATGGATAATCCACATATACGTCGAAATGATATGAGCGAAGAACGTCCGTGTGTTACTGAGAAAGATGGTGAAGAATGCAAGAAATACATAGCGCTTTGCAATTTTCGTCAACAAGATGTAGCTTCAAATCGCAATGATAACACCGACCGTCTGAATCAAGATACTGAAAATGATGGAAAAGGTGCAGAAAATCAAAGGCCAAATGGAAGTGCTGACGTTGACACTATATTGCCAGTCACACCAGGTGATCAAGAAGCTTCGAATAGCAATGGGGGTAACAGTACACCTGTTAACTCTAATCCTAACCAAGAACCTCCTGCAGCGGAGAGCAGTACCACAAACGAGAATACAGCTAACCAGCAATCTCCTCCAGCGGCAGAAGATGCAACTACACCATCAGCCCCACAAGAAAATAGCAATTCTGATTCAACGACCACTACTCCGTCAAGTCCCGAGAACACTACCACAGAAGCACCATCCACCACTCCAACTCCTTCAACCGATGCAGAGATCAGCACTATTGCACCCACCGAGCAGAACAGTGCCAATGCTGACAGCAGTTTCAGTCCTGTATGGATACGCACTGCCGCACCTCTGCTGATTGTGGCTGCGTTGGTATTGTAAAACGGTGTACTGAGGGTATTCATTTGATTGACGGAACCACTTATAATAATAATTTCGCCATATATATATTATTGCTACTTCCGTAGTCAAATAATTTACTACACATTTGGGGGTTTATTTTAATTATATTGAACTTCCTCTTTTTATTTGTATTTTTTTTTCTCCTTCCTCTCATTTGATTTCTCGTTTTTTGGTTGTGTGCGCAGGCCCTGTGCTTATCTGCTCACTGACCACGTATATATCGTATGTATCACAAATATATATTTGCACCTGTGATTAATAAACCCAGAATGTTGTACAACAATATACACTTGGGGTTTTGGTATTTGACCTTGTTGTTTTGGATTTGTGTACTTTTGTTTTCTATATATACTGTTTTTGGGGTCTGCATCATCTTGTAAAGAGGCTATTCCTTTTCTACTACTTTACTCTGCTGTTGCAGTTGCTTCTCTCTCTCTCTCTCACTGTGAGTATTTGAGTCCTGTATCCACTCTCTTTCTCTCTCTCCTTTTTTCCCTCTTTTCCAGACTCCCTGCATAGATCTGCAACCTCAAATGACAAGGAAGACAACAAGACACAGATGAGAAATGATGAAGATGCGCCGTGCTGATGGGGGAGCTGAATGTGGGGTGTTCAAGTGAGCCGGAGACGGTTCCATGGGAGACAAAATGTGAAAAAGAGGTTGCAGAAGCAAGAGATCAACTAAATAAGGCAAGGGAAGAGAAAAGGAAACTTGAGGAAGAAAACAGAGAGGTTGAAGCAGAAGGAGTGAGGCAAGCGAGGAGGGAGAAAAAAGAGAGGGATGAGGCGCAGAAACAGGCTGAAGAAGAAAAAAGAAAACAGAAGGAAATGGCGGAGGCGCAGAGGCAGGCGGAAGAGAAAAGGAAAAAAAAAGGAGAAACCGACTGAAGAAGAACGGGATAAAGGTGTAAAAGAAGAAACGGAACGGCCGACAAAGGCCATGAAAGAAGTTGACAGCAGCAGTAGTCCTGCATTGGTGCACATTCCCTTGATTCTTCTTGTTCTGCTGTGTGTACTGGGCTACACTCTCGTGTACTAACTGGTGTTCCCATAACGCAGTTGCACAGTTAACCTTTGTTTGAGTGGACATGGATGCATTGTAAGGGCACTGTTATTTTGGTTGGATATCAGTCCTTCTTTTTACTCTTCCAGCACGATAAATCTCTTGTTTACATTCTTTTCCTGAACACATCTTGAACACATCTATTGGACTCCCTATGACACTCATCACATGACAAACCATCATTTTGTGAGGGGAGTGTCCTCTTTGTTTGTTCGCATTATTATCTGGGCTCTGCTTTGCCGTCGTTCACTGTGCCCTCATGGTGATGTGTGTGTGTGTGTTCCTTGATATTACTAATTATTGCTTTTACCCATGGGAATGGAATACAATCCCAATATGTTTTAATTGCTGTGACTGGAATGTGAAGAATGGCAGGAGGTTCAGGACACAGAAACACGCACACTACCAACCCTCCTTCTCTTTGTGTCTGTGTGTGTGGACTGTCATCATGTGTGCATCATTCCCACTGCTCGCCCTGTACGAAAGACACACACACACCTACTGCTGGGAATTGTGTTGGTTGCCTCGTTGACATGTTCACATGGTGACCACGGCTTTCTTTTTGTTTTGTTTTTATTATTTTGCTTTTCCTTGTGTGTGTTTCATTATAATTACATTGCACGTTATGTGCAGCTGTGTGTTTCTCTTTTGCGTTTCCTATACACCTTGTGTATCTTGTGTGTTCATTTTTATGGAATGTTTCTTGTTATATACAAAAGTACTGAGAAAAAATAAATAATATATATATGGTTACTACAGTTTCATTATACAATAGTTTTCCGCTTGGTATAATACGGTAAATATTGCTGTCTCCAGGCATTGCAACCACAGTAACGTATGAATTTCTGTTTTTCTTTTACATCTTCGTACTATTATTCTCTCTGCCTCGCGCAGTCACTCTTTTTTTTACATTTTTATTTTGGTATAAAGATTGATGGATTGTAGGTGTTTGAGTGTACCCCTCTGTTGTGTGTTTATTTGTGTGTTTGGGTTGCCACTCACACCGACCACGTAATGAAAACACATTTCTTTGTTCCCACCTTCTCTCTCGGTGGTGTCACCCACAGCATTACCACGGAGATATTACTGCTCTTGTGGTGTGTGTTATTTGTTGTGGTGTTTGCTTGAGTGACTGTAGCCTGCGGGGAGGTGGAGTGAAACTGGTCCGCTTCCGTTTCACGTAATGGGTCTGTTTTTTTTTTTTTCTTTCGGC
>NW_021639979.1:0-351 GCF_002087225.1 Trypanosoma theileri | reverse complement strand
AGAAGGGGGAGGAGGAGAACACGACCCCACAACCCAAGGCGGGCGGCCAACTTGTCAGCGTCTTGTGCGCAACAAGAAGAGAGAGAGGTGGGGGGAGGCTCCCTGGGGTGTTTCACTTATAAAATGAGTGGGATTGGGAATAGTGGAAAACTCTTGCTTTCCCACTTCAACGCTGGCGAAGATAGGTTTGAAAGGTATTCCGCAAAGATGACCCTTCCCCGTTCCCCTCGTGACATGGTGTGGCCATGCAACCGCGCCTTTTACTCGGTGGCACGCGGCACCATGAACAAAGAACATGAGGGTGAGTCCTTCCCTATGATAAAGGCAAATTCCGCTATGGTGATGTGTTAA
>NW_021639978.1:12188-15241 GCF_002087225.1 Trypanosoma theileri | reverse complement strand
GGAAAGTGAAAGATGCCCTTTACCCTAGAGTGAAAGCTCAACAGCCAACATCCCGTTGAAAGGGAGAAACTAATAGCGGTATCAAATATACATTATTATCATACTAATCTTTTTTTTTCCTTTTTTTGGCGTTTTGGATTACAATTTTAAGTTACCATTCATCTTGTTTTTTTTTTGCTGAATCAGCATACAAAGGGGTATTTGAGAATGACAAACATAATAAAATATACATTCTTTTTCTTTTTTTTGCGAACCGTCGGATATTTATATTCATATAGGCTCTTAAATTTCATATATGGGCTCTTATTGTAATTATTGCGTTGTTCCTTCTACTTGAGATGGACCAAGACCCCACGTGAATTTGGTGAAGCTGTTAATTCTTGCACAATACGGGTGTCTGTTTGCTTTGCATGATGCCATTAAGCCTCTACCGTTCTCTATTATAAACTCTTTCTTCCTCTCTCTCTCTCTCTCTTATTGTTTCATTTGTAGACTCAATCTGACTAATCACAACAATGCTATTTTACAAAAAAAACAACATGATGCGCCTGGTTCTCCACACTGCAGTACTGCTATTCATTTAGAGCAGTATCGTATCCCGTGCGGCAGAACCCAACACCAACACCAACGCTGTATCTTAAATGATACCACGCGTAAGAGTGGATCCCCCTGCAAAGGTGGTGGTGAGAGAATTGCCGAGAGCAGGAGATCGTGCATCTCATCAGACACACATTGTGTCATCGTCTGATAAATGGGAGCCACTCCGCATCAACGTGTCATCACTGGACCTGGACGAGAAGAAGTACTGCAGGGGGCATCTCGATGAACGTAAGAGTTATAGGATGGGTTCTACGCTTTCTTGCCCTGAGGATGACGTTTTGAGTGGGGATAAGAAGAATACACTTCTCAATAAGATTCTTCCTGCAGCAATCAATTTACACAGCGATATTCTTCTCGTTAAGCAGTTGGAAACTCCCTTCAAGGTGCCGAGATTCAACACAACTCTTTGCTCTCACTTCACAGTTCCACCTACTCACACCAGTGAGGGTGTTAAAGACACATATATAATGCTGTACATTGCCACTGGACCCTCAAATACGCCTTTTATTGATAACTACAACACAAGTGGAAATGAATGTCTCGGTTGTGGTGAGAGGAAAAACATTCCTACTGAAAAGAGTATTAATAGGAGGCGTATACAACTCCATGTGCATGGGATTACTGCTATTCTACAGGGGGAAAAAAACAACAAAAACAACTACAGGGAGTGAATAACTGAGGAGTAATACTGAATTGAGATCTATACTGAATAAACAGAGTTAAAAAGCAGTGTGTTGTACATGTTGCTTTCTCTTGGAAATGCGAGTAGTGCTCTTATAGATAGTGTTCTGTGTATGTGTTGTGGGTATGGTAATTAGTACAGGAGTGTTTTTGTAGCTGATGGGATATTTCATATGATCCCCTCCTCTATTATTTTATGGCTCTTCTGATGTGTATTTTTTTTTTTTTTGATTATGCTCTTCTACTCCTGACATGGATGAGCAAAAGAAAAAAATAAATTATTATCAAGTGGAGTTAGTGGGTTAGTCCAGCATGAGTTTCACAGTCTTTTTCTAATACAAAGGACACATCTAACACATGTTATCATTCACTCATTCCATGGGTTCTTTCTATCTTTTCCATTTGTTTAAAGGCAGTACAGCACTCATTATTATGACTGTTTGTTATTCCCTGCATTTTTTACAAACACCATAAAACACCAAATCTGCTCACAATGCATTGTTGTTGATTCGGTTGGTACGTATGTGTACCACAAGAGGGTATATTGAAATCTTTTCTCATTCTACTTTTTGGCATAACTACTATTGTTCTCTTTCTAAGAGTATTACTGTTGATGTATACATGTATTTAATTCTCTGCTAGATCCAATATAATATCTATTCATGCATATCTTTCATTTTCTCTCCCTTTTTTATCTTTTTTTTTCTTTACTGTGTGTACCTTAGCAAAGCAACACACAAACTAAAACATTCACACAAATACAAAATGGAGAAACACTCCATGCGTCACCTGCTGTGGGCTGCACTGTTCCTGTTGTACTGCAGCTGCGGGTGTTTGGCTGCTGTTGTGCAGCAGTTACCACAGAAAGGACAGAATGCTCTACAGGCGTACACCGTCTCTGCTCCTACTGAGGAATGGCAGCCCATCCGCATTGCTGTGTATACAAAACTTCTTGAGGATATCATAAAGTACTGTAAAAATGGATCCGATGAAGAAGACGAAGAAGAAGAACTTGGAGTGTTTGACGATATCTGCGATGGAGGTGATCATGAAAAAATGACACCGCAAAAAAAGGGTATTCTTTTTAAGGATATCTTGCCCAAAGCCATCAAATTGCACACAGATCGCCTTAAAGTGAAACGGGTGGGAAAAAGTCTAAATATCAGAAGCAAAGAACTTTATTCTATTTCAGAAAAGTGCAGTGCCATTAAGGAAAATCCCTTGGATCATAAAGCGCATGAAACTCTTGATGTTGATTTTATAATTTATGTGGCTCTCTCAACCAAACCCCAAAATGTTGAGATTTGCAGTAAAGATGAAGAAAACCGACCAACGTCTGCCGTCATCAGCTTTATCCCAGATGAGATAAAAGCAACACGGAAGTATATTCGCTTAACTGCACATGAGATTGCGCATGGACTTGGATTTGACTATGAAGTTATGGAAACACAGGGAATGATAGAACCCCGCAAAAATGGTCTCTTATCTCCAGGAGGTAAATACGGTGGAGAAGAATTCTATATGAATTCCTCTGAAACTCTTGAAATACTCAAGAGGCTTTACGAATGTAAAGATGGTGAAAAGAATAAACTAGAGGGTTTGTATTTGGAAAACGAACAAAATAATGGTTTACCCCCGCACTGGGAGAGGCGTATTGCGAAGGATGAGTTGATGAGTACGTACAGTGATGCCTTTGGCACTACTGGCATGTACTACAGTGCACTGACACTTGCAGCATTTCATTCCATGCCCTTCTACAGCGCAAATTTCGA
>NW_021639978.1:5565-11243 GCF_002087225.1 Trypanosoma theileri | reverse complement strand
AATTCCACTGTTCGTTATCATATACATGAGAGTACACATATATATATGGTGAGAGAACGATGACAGTGTCGGATGAACAATCAACATGAACTTGGGCTCCTTTTTATTGGGCTTTTTTTTGTGCTGATGGGCTCCTTTTTGGGGGGATTTTTTTTTAATGGGCTTTTTTTTTTATTGAATGAAAATGTTCTGGGTAAGAAGGTTTATGTGTTTGTGTTTTTCTGTGGTTACATCACTGCTGATGATGTATTTCTTGTATTGTTTATTATATGTATTGCTTCTTTTCCCTTTTTTTTGTTTTTCTTTATTTTCTCCAAGTCTCTCAAGGATTCTATTTGATAGACACACTGAGAATGACATTATGTCACACATTACCACTGTTTACGTCCTTTAGCTGTTATGATTGGATTTGACCGCAGCAGGTGCCGCTGCTCTTGTTAATGTGTGTAGCCTTTGATATTGCATTTATCGTGGTGATGTTGTTATTGTTGATTCTGAGAGTATTACTATCGATGTATACATGTGTTTAATTCTCTGTTGGATCTAATATAATATGTATATTTCTGTTGGCATTCCGTATTTTGTTTTGCTATTTGTTGCGTATTCTTTAACAGTGCATCCGCTCATCCATTGACGTCTAATTACAGCAGTGAGTGTACTATCGTATGGATATTACTGGTCTCATTTAACTGCATCTGTAACGGGTTCGTTACATTTATAAGCATTAATTAGTGATGTGGCTATGTTTGTGGGTTTCTGTGTATTTCAAATATTCACTTTATTATTTCTTGATAATTGACTATACTTCAGTCTCCTCTTTTCCACAGGTACGTCCAGGTCATTTGAGAATGGTCTCTAATGGAACCTAAGAGTATTTTGCACCTCTCCTGGTTTGTTTGTTCCATTGTTTTTTGTTCTTTGTTTTTCTTGGTAATGCTGTTGTTGGTGTAATTGGGGGAAAACAATGACACTGAAGCAAAAAGATGGAATGTTCAGTTATTTAGTACATACAATGCTGTACGTAAGACACCAATGATAATAGTATCACAGGGGACTATGTAAGTGTTTGTTTGGGGATGGGTTAAACAATATCCCTGCTGTATTGTTGTATGAATATCATTCTTTCTACTGTGTGATCTCTTTTATGCCTTGTCTCTTTTTTATTGTTTTCTGTGTTTATTTTATTTTTTCCCTTTTTTTCGCCATTATCCTATACACAAGTCGTAATAATTGTTTTTCCATCAAGTTTACATTTTTGCTATTCACATGATGAGACATTCACTCCTCCAAGTGGTGTTATTACTGTTCATCTGCGGTGCTATGGCCGGACCTGCATACGCCTGTAATTACGATGAAATCAAAGAGAAGAGCGGTCCTCCTGTCGTTGTGGTGAGAGAATTACCGAAGAAAGGAGAGGGCGCGTGGCAGGCGTATACTGTGTCGACATCTAATAAGGAGAATAGTAATGAGGGTTGGGAACCACTGCGCATCAAAGTATCATATGAAGATTTGAAAAGTGATAAGTACTGTGTAAAAGAGAAAGAAAAGCGCATGGATTTTTTAAATGGGGAATCTGCTGATTGTCATGCTCATGATATTATGCTGCGAGGGAAAGAGGAAGCGATCAAAAATGAAATTCTCCCTAAGGCTATCAAATTGCACACTGATCGTCTACTCGTTCAGCGGATGAAAACACCTTTGCAAGTACCAAAGTTCAGCAAACCTTCTGTTTGTTCTCACTTCACAATTCCAGGCGACCGCGCACCTTATGGTGTAGAAAATGCTGATTTTTTATTGTATGTGGCTGCTGGTCCAAGTAAAAAACTGACCTCTTTTACTTGGGCTGTAACATGTGCTATTGATGATCAAAGTAAACGTCCAATTGTTGGTGCCATGAATATTCATCCAATGCATGCAGATTTTACACGAGTTAATGTTCGTTTGGCTGCACATGAACTCGCACATGCTCTTGGTTTTGACTACGAAAGGATGAAGGAGCGTGGAATGACAAGGTATAGTAGCAGTTACCATGACAACCGTGCGGTTATTATATCTGCAAAGGTACTGGAAAAAGCAAGGGATCATTACTCCTGTCTTAGTATCGAAGAAGTTGAATTGGAACATACAGCTGAAGGGAATATAACGTCCCACTGGAATCGGAGTAACATGAAGGATGAGTTGATGAGTATGGTTTCAAAAGTTGGACATATTGAGGGCATTGGTTACTACACAGCATTGACAATTGCAGCATTTGAAGATTTGGAATTTTACAGGGGAGTTTTCGAGAAGGCAGAGAATATGAGTTGGGGATACCATGCTAATTGCACTTTTCTCGCTGCCACTTGCAAGGAGAAGGACAAGCAAATAGAGGCGGGTGACTCATGCAGTGTGTACCGAGCGGGTTCCTGTTCATCTGATCGTTTGGGTTTGACAAAATGTATTCCACCCAAGGAAGGGGAATCCATCTGTCCTATCTTTGAGTCAGATCAGAGTTTTTTTTGTTCCACAGAGGAAGATGTACCAGATAGAGGTTTGGGATTAGTGGGAAAGGATTCTTGGTGCTTTGATGTTGATTATCTGAACCTTAAAATCGAGGAAAATAATATGAAACATGGTGTGTGCGCAGCAGTGAATTGCAGTGATAATGATGTGTTTAAGGTACAACTTAAAAAGAATGGTGAGTGGTACAATTGCCCAAAGGAGGGGGATGAATTTATTATACCAAATAAGACAGACAATCTTACGCACGTGAAAGGATGGATAAGGTGTCCCAAATACTATGAAGTGTGCACTATGAAGTCCGATGGAAGCAGTCGTCTCACTTCGCATGTACAGGAAAATACCCCACTGGAAATAAAAGCTAAATGGGTAAGCAGCACACCAACTAATTCCAATATAAACGACCCTCCGTATTCATCAGTTCAGAGGGGCCAAAGTCCCCAAACGGTGACCGTTAATAATGCTCAGCAAACCACAAGCACTACCACTTCTGCAGATGCAAACAGACAAAGAAGTTCCACAACACCAACTGCTACAGTAAATAATAATGGTAAAACCACAAGGAGCAGTACCGAATCTACAACAACCCAGGAATCCGTTAAACAGGAAGATACTAACAAGAACAGTAAAAAGGCATCTAATCGTCGTAAAGATAACAGCAAGGCTACAAAGGTTTACTCACCACTTGTACTACTTGTTCTCGTTGTTTCGGCTCTGCTGATATCATTTTGATCCTCGTATTTGCTAAATACAATTTTTTTAAATTTTTGCTACTTTTTTTGTTTTTGCTACTCTCTCTCTCTTTCTGTGTGCAAGTTCATCGTTACGAGGTGGTAAACTACAGAGAGAGAGGTTGCTTGCGTTTCACTATACATGTTTGTAAAACGATAATAAGGATACTAAGAGTAGTTCTGTAATAGAATAACAATCTCACATAGTCAGTTTTGTTACATGTATATCTCTCTGTGTGTGGACTTGTGAGTGGTAATCTTGTGCGGGACCTCTGCATCTCGAAAGAAAGATTAAAAAAAAATTTTTTTTTTGCTCTTTAACTTGATGGAAAAACATTTTTTATTTTGCTGGTATCCTTTGAGGATGTACAGATCCACTGCGGTTTGTTTCTCTTATATTGGTAAAAAGTATTTTTGTGAAGAAGTTTTTTTTTTCTTGGACAGGAACGTATAAAGTTGGAAAAATTGAATTTTTTTTGTGGGGGCTCTCGGGGTGGTGGGAATATGTTGAAAGGGTGGAGGATAATCATTTTTTTTTCTTTTTGAGTATTCACTGGGTGACTCTGCTTCTCGTTGAGGGCTGTAAGATGAATTGCTATATTCTGTTCCTATGTTAGGGTATGACCATGATGGAATATATGTATGTTAAGTGTGTTTTCTGTTTTTTCTCCTTCTCTTTGTTGATTGTTTTTGTAGTGTGAGTAGTGTGTTGGGTATTCTCTTCTCTCTCTAGTCTTGTTCATGTGTTCCCAGGGATATACCCACAATAGTGTGCTCTGATTGGTTCTTTCTGGTGCACACAGTGTTCTCTATGTGATGCCAAAGGAGTGGAGTGTTTTTTTTCTTTTGTGTATTTGTATAAATAAGAAACGAGAGATGACAGTGCTTGCCCAAACAACCACGCTGTCACTATTGGATTGTTAGTGTGCAAGTCTATCGTCTTCTTCTACACTATGGGAGCACTGTAGTGCTGTATGAGTGATGCTGCAATAAGAGAGAGGATTTAAACAGCATTGCTGTGAGTGTACTATCGTAAGGATATTACTTGAAGCTTGTAAAAGGGAATATGCACCCTTAAGTGCTTTGGGGTATTAATGGGTAGATGGTTGCGATATTTTATTATGTTGCATTTAATCGTTTCCCTTGTTATGCGTTAAGCGCAACGGAATAGACGCTTATGAAATATATAAATGTTTGGCTTTTCTTTTTGCCGTCTTTTATTATTTGAAAGTACAATTTTGGATTTGTATTCCCATGATCAGTGAAGTGATTTGGGTCTGTATTTTTTGAAAGGGGTGGGGTAAATGTAAATCGGACCACAAGGGTTGTTTTTACCATTATGTTGATTGTGATATATATATTTTTTTACCCGTTTGTGAGACCTTTGTTCATAATTTAATATTCTTCAGTGTTCTTGTTTGTAGGATACTATGCAATGGATGTTATGGTTTAATTTATTGCATGCCTGTTTGGGTTATGGATTTGCAAACGGATGATTGCCCACAACTCAGAGCAGAATTTTCATGTCTGTTCCCCTTTTCTTGTGTTAAACATATTCTGTGTGTGTGCGTGTGGGTAAGGTGTACTTGTCACTCAGTGTTATCTTTTCAAGAGGGATTATGCTAATGTATCCCAGGAATTCCAACAAAAGTGGTATTTGCTTATATCAGTGAGTTTCCCTTTTTCCAAGTGGTATACTCTCTCCCGATGCTTAGTGATTCATGTGATGCTGGGTTGTGGTTCATTCTATTCTGGAATTCACCTAATGGCATCTGAGAGGCACAAGGTGAGATGATACATTATGCAGAGCCATGACTTTAGCCATTGTGGGAATGTCTGCAGTTGTTAAACCTGAATGGGATGGTTTCAAAACCATTGGTCTTGTGTTTGGAAGTGTGGATAGATAATATTATTGGGTAATAAAAATGAGGTTATTTGTTTGGGAGTGTGAAAGGGGAGAAATTTGGGTAAAAAAAAGATTGTAATACGATGATGGTTGAGTTTGTCTCTGGATCCACCCGTTACATTTTCTTGGGAGTCCATTTCCATCACAATTCTCACTTGACTGCACGGAGCAGCACATGTAACTGTAAATTATACAAGACACACATCCAGTGAAAGATGGAACTGTTTTAGAGTGGGAAATGGATGGAATACCGATCTCTACATGCAGGAATGATACTTGTGGTTCATTTCGCCATTTACCACTTTTTTTTTATTTATTTACTTGGAACGCTTCTTTGACAATTTTTCCTTCTACCATTATGCAGTAGGGGTGTACATTGTTGCGTACACTTCTCCGTCATAATAAACACATTATCATCAAGGAAGAGGTTGATGTTTTCTGCCATATTCATTACATGCACCTCATTGATAGGTATGTATGGAAGGGGGAGTGTATTATTTCTCAGCAACTGTAAAGATTGAAGTCACCATTGGAGTCAACTG
>NW_021639978.1:2212-2452 GCF_002087225.1 Trypanosoma theileri | reverse complement strand
TTTGGGAAAGATACTGAAAATATATTTCTTTTTTACTTTCTTTTATATCTTTATTTGATGAGTCAATGTAGAGACTTTTCAGCATTTTTTTTTTATTATGGGAGACTGTCAGGAAAAAAAAAGTAGAAAATGAATTTAATTGATGAAATGCAGTTTTTTTTTTTCCATACAGTTTGTGAAAAGAGTAGTAAAGTCTTGCATTTATTCTGTAAACAGTTTTAATACTGACAATAAATGTCT
>NW_021639978.1:0-574 GCF_002087225.1 Trypanosoma theileri | reverse complement strand
CCATTTGTTTTCGGTAAAATAAAACAAAAAAGAGGGAGGATTTGTTTGAGCAGACGCGTCCATTGCACACTTGGGGTCTCGCCCAGACGATTGCACTGCCCTCTGAACCCACCCCTTGGGTTACGCCCTTCATTCGCGGCGGGGTGGATGGCTGTTCAGAAATGAATCTTGCTCCCATTGCTACGGGAATTTTGCGAGATGAATGGTAACAGGGGCATTGTTCCTCACCCAAAGGGGTGCCCGGTTGCAGCATTACGCGTTCGCAGCATCTCGTTTGCGCAATCTTGATCCAGTATGTTGTTGTGCGCAAATGGAAAATCCCACGAGGCATCCCTGACAATGGGAGGTGCCGGGGGGTAAATGCCGCAATGTCCGAAGGTTAAAAAAAAGAAAAAACACAAAACGGACACGCACCTCGCGATTCCCAAACGGCAAAAGAACCTCCCAACGACACGCGTGATGGGCTGCGGGCTTTCCCGCGGGCGTGGCTCCGGGGAACAAGAGTGTCAGAGGGGAATTGTTTTCTGTTGAGGGGTTGATGTGGATTTTGAGGGTGAAAATTTGCAGGGGGAAA
>NW_021639977.1:14977-15535 GCF_002087225.1 Trypanosoma theileri | reverse complement strand
GGAATAGAAATGAAAACCGCAGCAAGTATAAGCATAAGCACGGTGAACCGTGTTAAACTCAAATTCGTAGACCATAAGGATGATCCACTGGGGGATCGGTCAAACAGAATTCTCCTTGTGTTTGACATCTTAACAAAAAAGCCCCAGATGTGAGTATCCGCTTAACTTTGACTGTGGTTTCTTTTTTTTTCTTGGATTGTCTTTGTTTTCCTCTATTTTCTTTGCTGATGAAAGTATCGTTCCTTTGTTTTTGCTTTTTTCTTTCTTCCACTGTTTGAGTTTCGCGCAAGTATAAACTTCTGTCACACTGAAAAAAAGAAACTTTTAATGACGCAATTCGCTCTTCTGATATGTCTTTGCTTTTTTTCTTATTCTGTATAGATTCGCGTCACTTTTCTTTGTGTCTTTCACAGACTTTCCTAGCAAGTTTATAAAGATTAATATTTGTTTGGTAAAGATCGCAGTAATAGTAATAGTCTTCTTTCGTATTGGTCATATAAATAAAAAAGAAAAAAGAAAAAAGAAAAAAAAAAGAATATGTATAAAAGAGCAAAATCT
>NW_021639977.1:12906-13357 GCF_002087225.1 Trypanosoma theileri | reverse complement strand
TGATCAATAAAGGTGCCACAACCCGCCGCCCGTCCCAGTCCCTTCACATGTTTTTCAAGATGAGGAACCACTTCTTCTTTAGGCACCACACATGCACAGTGTAAACACTGCAGGGCATGAATACACGTTGCGGAGTCAATAGCGGAAAGTGAAACACGACTGGCAAACAAATCCCCACGTTCATGCCAAATAATTTCAGTATCATCATCCGAGTAGCCGAGAACCGTTCCATATGCACTTACATATTCCAATGGCACCGGTGTTCTTCCTGTTCCCTTCTTTGGTCCACTAAACACAATGTGTAGAAACCGCGGCCGCCGCTCAGCAAGTACGGCGATTGGTTCTTCATTACGACTAAAGTACACAAGACGTCTTCCTGTTTTTTCGTTAATGGGTTCTGTAGCGGCAGGGAGTGGAAGTCCTACAGAGCCAAGTGGGTCATTCTCAAAAT
>NW_021639977.1:9664-10114 GCF_002087225.1 Trypanosoma theileri | reverse complement strand
TTTTTTTTTTCTTTGTTTATTTACTCGAGTTAACGTTGATGTGTAATGCGGCTTCGAAGAGTAGAAACCTACAAAGACACACACAGAGAGAATATATATTATAATAATATAATATATAAAGGTACGGCTATCGATGTATTTACCACCGCAGCCTCTTCTGTAGTAAAGAGAAGATAATTATATAGAAAAACAAGAGAAAGAACAGAGGAAACAAAAGAAATAAAAATAGAGAGAAACAGCAATATATATATACAACACAGTCACAAGATTCTTTTAGAAAAACCCTTTAAGGGGAAGCGGAGATTTCTTCCGTTTTTTATTTTTCTTTCTTTTTTGTTCTTTCGATTCCATCAACAAAATAAAAGGACGGCGGAAGCAAAACAAGAAAAAAGAAAAAGCAAAACAAGAAAAATAGGAAAAACTGTATCGTCCGTGCTTGTGAATCAATTC
>NW_021639977.1:8743-9119 GCF_002087225.1 Trypanosoma theileri | reverse complement strand
ATTATTAGTAGTAGAAGCAGTAGTAGTATTGTTAAGAGGAGGTGCTGTTGTGTGTGTGGAAGCCGTACATCTCTGTTGTTGCAGTAATCGCCAGCAGGAAAGTATAACGCCCTCTTGACGTAAAAAACTACGCATTCTTTTTCGAATGGTCCCTCAGTTTAATTCCTTTCTTTTTTTTCTCTCTCTTTTTTCTCCTTGTGAGAGGTGGGAGAAGAAGGGATTCCTTGTCAGTTGTTTCCTAATAATAATTGAAACACGTCTTTTTTCTTTTTTTTTTTCTCTTTTTTTCTCTTTCTGTTCTTTTGTTCTTTTTGTCGCTATGCTTGTTAATACAATATATATCTATATATAGATAAATAGATATATATATATATAT
>NW_021639977.1:6598-6821 GCF_002087225.1 Trypanosoma theileri | reverse complement strand
TGAATCATCATCTGCATAGCGGCGAGAACAGAAACCTTTACTCTTTTAAAGTAATGCGGTGCTGTTTTCCATGGTTGCGTTTTGTGTAATTCCCGCATTTCTTTTGTTTTTGGAAAAGAGAAGGTGTCATCTGTTACGACGCAATTATTCATTTCCCACTGTTGTCGGGATGTGAGATCACTACTACGGTTGTAATCATGCTGTCCAGCCGCAGCACTGTGTT
>NW_021639977.1:5577-6046 GCF_002087225.1 Trypanosoma theileri | reverse complement strand
CGATAGGGAAGACGTTCGAGTGTCATTCCACTATTTGGAATATATGTATTTATTAATGCCAATGCAAAGCCATCTCCTCCATTCTTTCCATCTGTACCAAAATAAGTTGTGAGTACACGTCCTTCCTCATCTCCATCGCTTTGCCCCACTCCTTGTATAGTATTAAGTGTATTAAATCCCTTTACCGTTGTGGTTTTCCATTTTGCTGCGATGGAATCTTTTATATATGTACGAGTGCCGGAGTANTTAATACGCGCAGACCAAAATGTATACACCGGGGCTGCTCGTGGGTATAAGGCACGGAAGGTATCCACCGCATTTGTTGTTCGTAGTGTTTCCCGAAAAGAAGCCCGTTCTTCTGGTGTAAATCCACTGCACTTCTGCATAGTTTTGTAGGTGCCGGCAAAGTAACGATCATAATCCCGTTCCGCAACATTTAAATCACCCGTCCAGATAAAACCAGCAAGTG
>NW_021639977.1:4294-4806 GCF_002087225.1 Trypanosoma theileri | reverse complement strand
TATTATTATTATTATTATTATTATTATTATTATCACTATTAACAGCTGTGGATAATATCTCTTTACCAGCGTCTGAGGAGGACATGTAAGCTATACCTACTATTACTATTACTATTACTACTGTTAATAATATTAATAATAATGATAATAATATTAAATATATTTATTAATGAATTAATGAATGGATTAATTCATTATTTAGTTGTTGTTTTTTTTGGTGGCGGTGTTGTTGTTATTTATTTTTGGTACAAGGAATACCCGAGAAAAAAAAAAGAGAAAAAAAGATTTTATACAAAAATACCTTCTACTCTGCAGTTAACACATTTTGTATGAATGCTATTTTAGAAACAGTAAATACACCATCTTCATCTTCTTCAGAGAAGACCCAATCATTCTTCAAATAAATCTCTTTATCCATCCCCCCAGTAGTAATTAGAAATTTCACTTTAAAAGAAAAAGGAAAAAAAAAAAAAACATTTCCCATCCGATGAATATATATATATATATATATT
>NW_021639977.1:2053-2574 GCF_002087225.1 Trypanosoma theileri | reverse complement strand
AGCAGACGCGTCTGTGGACATTCCATGTTCAAATACCAAACCACGTCCACCGTATACTTTGCTCTCTGATAAACGCAGAAGGGCTCCCGCAGATAATGATACCTTCGCATGAGCATGTAGAGCACATTCACCACCCAACTCAACCGCATCAAACGCCATACCACTGTTGGTGGTGAGTTGCAGTAACGAACCTCCAGCCACCACAGCCTGTCCACCTGTCATCACAGGAAGAAGCGCCACTTCACGAAACACCAGCTTAGATCGTATAAGGTGCAGNCTATGCATGAATTGTGCACCTTTCGCTTGTGGTGATAGTGAGAGAAGTTTACCAGCGAATTTGTTACCACGTACTGAGAGCCACGATCCAGAGACAAATAACACTTTTCCTTGCAATATTAACAGTGCACCGCTCTTCAGTACACCTGTGTTGTCTCCAATAACCACAGCAGACGCGTCTGTGGACATTCCATGTTCAAATACCAAACCACGTCCACCGTATACTTTGCTCTCTGATAAACGCA
>NW_021639977.1:0-246 GCF_002087225.1 Trypanosoma theileri | reverse complement strand
ACCAACTATATTCACGCTGGCATTTGTGGGCTTATCATTGTATTCGGTCACTACTTTCCTATTGAGGACGTTACAAGCGAAAATCAAGGACGAATTCCTCTCAAATTTGTGATTTCTGTATGACTTGAGCGCGACAATGGCAGGAGTAGTTTTACTCATTACAGGTGACACACTATTTCCAGACAATACTACTTTAGAGCCTGCCATTTCAACGGTAGAATCAACACGGAATACAGTAGCTGACAA
>NW_021639976.1:15799-16342 GCF_002087225.1 Trypanosoma theileri | reverse complement strand
GAAATACAACATGTCCCACTCTCTGTTTGGTTGTATTGTTTCTTTTGCTGCTGGACTGCATCAGTGGGAATGGGAGAGTGGAGTACAGAGTCCCAAATGCTTCTCTACTTGAACTGCCCTGATTATACCCTGTCATCACGGTGTGCCAGCATTCCCTCTGTTTGTTCTTGCCAGTGTTGTTTGACTGGACATTCTGCTGTTTGTGTGTGTGTGTGTGTATGTGGTTTCCTCTCCATTGGAAATGGAATAAGTAATGGAGAGTGAGAGCCAATGGTGTTGGTTAAGGATATACATCTCTGCTGTTGTAATATTCCTCTTCTTTACATTGTGATTTCACATGTGTATTTGTTTAGTTGTTGTTACTGTGTGGCTGCTGGGGGATATTCAGTTACGCGTGGGTTTAGTTTATTGGCCTCAGTGAAGGACAAGGCACCATCACAGCGCATTGACGCTGGAGAAAGGATTTGAGAGAGTAGATACACATATGGATGCTGCTCTCTTAACACTGCTGATCTAATGACACTTTTGAGTCTCACAACTAGT
>NW_021639976.1:12507-12721 GCF_002087225.1 Trypanosoma theileri | reverse complement strand
AGAGCTCCATCCATATTCAGAATAATAAGCACTTTTGCTTATTACGGTCCTTTGAAATGAATCCCATAAACTTGGGCTCCTTTTTATTGGGCCTTTTTTCTTCTTTTTTTTTTTCAGCATTCTTCATATCATTGGAAAATTTCTTTTAATTATTAATGATTTTTTTTCTATGATTTTTTTCTTTTTTTGAAAATTAATAATTCTTTATATATGC
>NW_021639976.1:0-9719 GCF_002087225.1 Trypanosoma theileri | reverse complement strand
ACGAAGAAGTGTGCACGAAAGAGACGAATACTGATCTTCTTCCCGAAATTAAATACAATGTAGTTAATGTGTCTGAGGATAAGGTGGAAGAGCACAAACAGGATGAGGAAGAGGAGGAAACCAAAGATCCGAGCAGCCCGAGCACTAATCCGGAAGTAAGCGGTGGCGAGACAAATGCTGAGGGTGAAACGTCCACCAATACACAGGGGGAAAGTGCTCCAGCAGCCCCTGAAGACCCAATACAGTCCCCAAACACTGTTTTGAACGGGACGAACTTAACTGATAGCCAAATGGAAGAAGAATCCAAAAATGCAAATGGAACGGATGTGTTGAGAACTGACAGCAGCATCATGGTCTCCTACATGGCCCCTCTTGCACTTCTTGTGTGTGTTGTTGGTTTTGTGGTGGTTCCATGAGAGCTCCATCCATATTCAGAATAAAAAAACACTTTTGCTAAATACGGTCCTTTGAAACGAATCCCATATACCGCAATTCATTGACCGTTCTTTTTTTTTTCAGCATTCTTCATTTCATGGGAAAATTTCTTTTAATTGTTAATGCTTTTTTTTCTATGATTTTAATCATTATTTGAAAATTTATAATTCTTCATATATACATTTTGCAGAATCCCAATGTTTGTTGTCACATACAATGGAGTGCGCATATATATGGTGGGAAACCGACGAAAGTGTCGGATAAACAGTAAACATAAACTTGGGCTCCTATTTATTGGGCCTTTTCCCTTCTTTTCTTTTTTTTTTCAGCATTCTTCATATCATTGGAAAACATTTTTCAACTGTTTATGATGTTGTGCTATAATTTTATATTCATTTTCTGAAAATTAATAATTCTTCATATATGCATCCTGCAGAATCCCACCGTTTGTTGTCACATACAATGGAGTGCGCATATATATGGTGGGAAACCGACGAAAGTGTCGGATGGACGATATATATTTACTTGGGATTCTTATTATTGGGTCTTTTTCTTCTTTTCTTTTTTTTTTTGTTTTTCTCACCATTATGTACGCTGATTCAAAATAGTTGAATAGACACTGTACATGAACTTTTATATGGTTTAGGGGGTTCATTTTGATTGCTGTGTTCTCTGCGGGAGCTGACTCATTCTGGAGAGGTCTACAGAGTGTTGTGTGTACCACGGTATACATTTGGTGAACACTGAGCACTGGTTTGGGAATGGGAGAGTGGAGTACAGAGTCCCGTATGCTTCTCTACTTGAACTGCCCCGATTATACCCTATCATGGTTTGCCAGCATTCCCTGTGTTTGTTCTTGACGGTGTTGTTTGACTGGACATTTTGCTTTGTACGTGTGTGTGTGTATGTGGTTTCCTTTCCATTGGGAACGAAATAAGTAATGGAGAGTGAGAGCCAATGGTGTTGGTTAAGGATATACATTTCTGCTGTTGTAATATTCCTCTTCTTTACATTGTGATTTCACATGTGTATTTGTTTAGTTGTTGTTACTGTGTGACTGCTGGGGGATGTTTAGTTACGCGTGGGTTTAGTTTATTGGCCTCAGTGAAGGACAAGGCACCATCACAGCGCATTGACGCTGGAGAGAGGAGGAGAGAGTAGACACACACATATGGATGCTGCTCTCTTAACACTGCTGATCTAATGACACTTTTGAGTCTCACAACTAGTGTGAGAATAGTCAAATGGACGCATTGTACAACACATGAGACTCTTTATCCCATTCAATAGAAATGGGAATATACATTTCCTTGTGTCCCATTCTAAGCTTTCCTTTTTTATCTCTGTAATATTGAATTATGTTTATTATTTTTGGGGGAAATAGTAACCAGTCACACCTTAGTGGGAGTTTCCATAGCAGAAATGATACCTGACTCTTCATGGTGAGAAGAAGAGGAGGAGAATGTATCTCTATTTGGTGTGAGAACTCATTGAGTGGTAGTGGTACAGTGATCCTACTACCCATCAATGGTAATAAAAAGTAAAAAGGGGAAAAGAAAGAACAATAAAAGAACTGTTGGAATACATTTTGATAGAATGGAATAAAACAAATCTCTCTCTTTGGGGGATACATTGCAATCCTATTTCTCAGTGCAGAGGCGTTCTACGCCTTTTATTGATAACTACAACACAAGTGGAAATGAATGTCTCTGTTGTGGTGAAAGTAAAAACAATCCTATTGAAAGAGTATTAATAGGAGGCGTACACAACTCCATGTACATGGGATTACTGCTATTCTACAGGGAAAAACAAAAACAATAACTACAGGGAGTGAATCACTGAGGAGTGATACTGAATTGAGATCTCTACTGAATAAACAGAGTTAAAAAGCAGTGTGTTGTACATGTTACTTTCTCTTGGAAATGTGAGTAGTGCTCTTATAGATAGTGTTCTGTGTATGTGTTGTGGGTATGGTAATTAGTACAAGGAGTGTTTTTGTAGCTGATGGAATATTTCATATAATCCCCTCCTCTATTATATTATGGCTCTTCTGATGTGTATTTTTATTATTATTATTATGCTCTTCTACTACTGACATGGATGGGCAAAAGAAAAAATAAATTATCATCAAGTGGAGTTGTTGGGTTAGTCAAGCATGAGTTGCACAGTTTTTATCTAATACAAAGGACAGATCTAACACATGTTATCATTCACTCTTTTCATGGGTTATTTTTATCTTTTTCACTTGTTTAAAGGCAGTACAGCACTCATTATTATGACTATTATTATTCTCTGCATTTCTTACAAACACAATAAAACACCAAATCTGTTCACAGTGCATTGTTGTTGTTACTGTTGGTATGTATGTGTACCACAAGAGGGTATATTGATATCTTTTCTCATTCTACTTTTGGCATAACTATCATTCTTCTCTTTCTAAGAGTATTACTGTCGATGTATACATGTATTTAATTCTTTGCTAGATCCAATATAATATTTCTTTATGCTTACCTTTTATTCTCTCCCTTTTCTTCCTTTTTTTTCTCTTTACTCTGCGTGTACATTAGCAAAGCAACACACAAACTCTCAATACTCACACCACTACAAAATGGAAAAACACTCCATGCGTCACCTGCTGTGGGCTGCACTGTTCCTGTTGTACTGCAGCTGCGGGTGTTTGGCTGCTGTTGTACAGCAGTTACCACAGAAAGGACAAAGTGCTCTACAGGCGTACACCGTCTCTGCTGGTGATAATAATGAGAAATGGGAACCCATCCGTTTTGCTGTGTATACAAAATATGTGGAGGATGTGATGAACTATTGCATCGCAGAAAAGAAAGTAATGCCTTCTGAGTACAATGTACTACCAGGAGTTAGAGACGATCTTGAAGGTCAGTTTAAACAACTCTGTGACGGTGAAAATAAAATGACAACAAAGAGGATGCATATTCTTTTTAAGGATCTCCTGCCCCAAGCCATCAAATTGCACAGAGATCGCCTTAAAGTGAAGCCAGTGCAGGGCAATCTGTCGCTATGGAAAGAGAATTATGAAGATGACAAGTTAGATCCAATGACAAGGAATTGCAAGCAGTTCTTGGTGCCCGAAGAGCATTTGAAGCATGGTATTCCCGATGCTGATTTTTTGCTTTACGTGCGTCTCTCGCCAACTGAGCAAGACTATCATATTTGCACTAAAGACAGGGGTAATCAGATCCGACCGACATCTGCCCGTATCAGTTTTGTCCCAAAGGAGATCAATGCAACGAGACATTTCATTCGCATGGCTGCGCGCAATATTGCATTTGGACTTGGGTTTAAGGAGTTCGTCTTTGGCACGTCCTCCTCTATTTCAGGGAGAGTTGGAGTCTTCTTGAACGGTGGAAAAAAGGATGTCACGATCGTGACCGGTGGCAACATGAAGGAGAAGATCGTGGAACAGTTCAACTGCTCAAGTTACGGTGGAATACCTTTGGATTTTAAAGGCGAGAGTCTTGAATTGGAGTGGGAGAGACGCATCGCACGGGATGAATTGATGGGTGCATACACTGGTGATCCCACTGGAATGTTCTACACTAATCTAACACTTACATTGTTTAATGCATTGGGTTTCTACAGAGCAGAATTTAGCATGGCAGAACCCATGAGTTGGGGGAAAGATTTTGGATGTGAGCTCTTTGAAAGTACGTGCCAAGAAATAATCGAAAAACACTCGGGGAAGTTCCCTAAGACCTTCTGCAAGGAAAGTGATAAACCTGTATTACAGTGTACCTCTGATCGCTTTGGTCTTGGTGTCTGCTCCAAGGACAACACGAACAAGCATGGTATACCTGCTGAGTACCACTACTTCCAAAAGAATAATCTCAGAAACAGTGAAATGATGGAAGGCTGTCCCATCATTAAGCCGTTTCAACAGACCATGTGCGAGACTGGTGATGAGACACTTATGCCTGGCAGTATTGTGAGCAATATCTCACGGTGTCTGGATGTGACGGAACCGGTGGGAATCGATGAAAATGGAAAGAAAGTGAAGGTTCAAGGCATTTGTGCAAAAGTGAAGTGTGAGGATGGCAAGGTGAAAGTGCATTACAAGGGGTATAATGAGGAGAATGGGAAAGAAAAATGGGAGGAGTGCAGCGACGAGAAATCTACTATTACATTGCAGGGTTCAGAGTTCAAGAGTGGAACTACTATTCGTTGTCCCAAATACGAAGAAGTGTGCACGAAAGAGACGAATACTGATCTTCTTCCCGAAATTAAATACAATGTAGTTAATGTGTCTGAGGATAAGGTGGAAGAGCACAAACAGGATGAGGAAGAGGAGGAAACCAAAGCACAAAACAGTTCGAGCACCAATTCGGAAGCAAGCAGAGGCGTGGTAAATGGTGGGAGTGAAACGTCCGCTACTGAAGGAGAGAAAAATGCCTCAGCAGCCCCTGATGCCAACGGCAGTTCTCATGAGTCCAGTGCTGCAACACCAGGAAATTCCACCAACGCTGAAAGTGCCGAGGAGGAAGGACAGCGTGCACCGAGAAGTCGTCGTCATATTGCTGATGCTACTACTTCTCAATCCGCAGCTAATCCCAATGGCACTGAAGACACAATACAGTCCTCAAACACTGTTTTGAACAGGACGAACTTAACTGAGAGCGAAATAAAAGAAGAAACACTAAAACATACAAATGTAACGGTTATGTTCGGTACTGACAGCAGCATCATGGTCTCCTGCATGGCCCCTCTTGCACTTCTTGTGTGTGTTGTTGGTTTTGTGATGGTTCCATGAGAGCTCCATCCATATTCAGAATAATGAACACTTTTGCTTAATACGGTCCTTTGAAACGAATCCCATAAACCGCAATACATTGGCCGTTCTTTTTTTTTTTCAGCATTCTTCATTTCATTGGAAAAATTCTTTTAATTGCTTATGATTTATTGCTATGATTTTATATTCATTTTCTGAAAATTTATAATTCTTCCTATACGCATTTTGCAGAATCCCACTGTTTGTTGCCATATACGATGAAGTGCAAATATATGCTGGGAGAGCAGCGGCAGTGTAAGGTGAAGAAAAAAATAAACTTGAGATTTTTATTATTGGGCCTTTTTTCTTTTTTTTTCAGCATTCTTCATTTCATTGGAAAATTTCTTTTAATTGTTAATGATTTATTGATATGATTTTATTCATTTTGAAAATTTATAATTATCAAATATACATTCTGCAGAATCCCACTGTTTGTTGTCATATGCAATGGAGTATACGCATAATATGCTGAGAGAGCTAAGGCAGTGTCGGATGAACAATAAACATAAACTTGGGATTCTTATTATTATTGGGGTTTCTTTTTTATTAAATTGAAATGTTCATGCTAAGAAGTTTATGTTTTTCTGTAGTTGTTTCTATGCTGATGTTTTTTGTTGTGCTGTTTTTTATATGTGTTGCTGTTTTTCCCCTTTTTTATTTCTTTGTTTTCCCCAACTCTCTCAAGGAATGTAAGTCGAAGAACCGATGGGTGGATGGTGGCACTGAGCGGGGTTTTATTCTAATGGGAGTATACACCGCCGTGATGTGGAACAATATTTGGAACTGGGGAATCGCAATCAAACGACAGCAGAATAAGAAATACACTGGACAGCCCAATGGAGTGTGGAACTATAATAATAATGAAATGGGACAGTTATTTAAAGAAGAGGAAAAAAGAAGTATGCTGGATTGGAGAATAGCTTTCCATATACGTATTTATTTATTCTGGCGCATTTGCATGTAATAGTTTGTGATGCAACTGTGGTTGATACTCTGCTTCCCTCCCCCTCCCACACGTATATACGCACACATTATCTCCTCATTGGGATACTGAATTTCTCAGTTATGTGTGTGACACTTTGTTTCATTTACCTTACAGATGTTGCGCCTATGTACAGCCATAAATTCATTTCGTACACTATTACTCATCCGATTGGGGTTTGCAAGGACATTTTGTTTTGCCTTTCTGATGTCTGTGGTATTCTTGCAGATTGTGGTTCCAGATCGGCTGGTAATCAGTGAGGGTTTGTTTAAATGTTTTTTAAACCAGTTACTGCACTCTCTCGTTTGTTTTGTATCTCGACTCTTATTTTTTCATTCATTGTGATTTGTTGTTGCAGAAGCGACTCTGCAATCAACCGAAAATCAAAAAATACAGTGAGAGAAAAAGGAATAGAAGTAAAAGAGAGAATGGAGTTTTGTTCAATTAACAAGAGATTGATATCACTGTTGAACAACATTCGCATGATGAGGTGATGCCTAGAGAGGGCCTAAATGAATGTTGATCCACCTCCAGCAATGCAAACACCAATGTAGAGCGTTTGTCGACCAGGGTGAATATTGTACGCCGCAGTCAAGAGAGAGAGTGTTACCGAGTGGGGCTATATTCTCACAGTGGTAGTTAAACTGATCAACTTATTCCATTATTATTTTGAAAGCATAAACATTGTGGATTTCAATGAAAATAATGGGGTGGGTCTCTCTCTTTGTGTTGAAGGATTCAGTGTGGAATTGAAAAGAGCTATTCCACCGCAGCAGCTATTGACATGGAAGACTGTGGGAAAGAGTTCTGCATGGAAAAAAAAATATGATAAATCTTATTCTTGGCTACTGGACCTCATCACACTCATCTCTGAGGAAAGGGTGAGTGGGGAATGTTTTGTATTTTTGCAAACAAGTAGAAGTGATATTTGTGTGGCGAATTGCTTAGGAATGGCCCGGAGAAATCTTTTGGCGACCGTGTAGGGGCCATTTGGGAACCCACGCAATTAGCACAGATTGAGACCCCTTGAATCAAGAGGTCCTTTTCTATTTCATAATGCTTCTTCTGCCAACCGGTGAGTGGGCAGTAAAGAAGATCACCCAATGTTTGCGTAATTCCCTTTTGGGATGGGTGTGCCTGCGTGAAGGAAACTTTCACCCCAAAAAGAAGGAGCATTTCCATCATTTTAGCGAATAAGAATGGCGCACCCACAAAGCCTGTTGAGGGTTTTGTGTTTTTTTCTTTTCCCATTTCTTTAAAAATGGATGGGCACGAATCCAGATATACAACTATTGCTCTCTTTTCTCTTTTTGCGATTACAGAGTAATGCCCTAACCCATTTAACGTTGTGTCCACTCTACGGTGTGTGTGGGCATATTCTTTTCCACATTGTAATAGGGGCAACAATGCTGCTCTACGATGGTGTAACTCCTTTGGTGTGGTTTGTATTTTTCACTTGGGTTGTGTTTTTCTTGCACACAGGGTGTGATGCAAAATAAAATAAAGTTTGTGTTGCTGTTTTTGTGAATAGTCAGTGTTGTTGTTCTTTTCCATATTATTGAGGACTGATGGTGACGGCGATGAGGGGAGTAGTAGTGCTGACGAAAAGCAGAGACGAAAGTTTGTGTTGTCTGTTGCACTGTCGCCCCTCTTGCAGTGGTTTTCTCTAGCGCCTGAAGGGGAAAGGAGGGGAGATGGTGAACCCACCAGGAGGCCCTTTGTTAGTGTTAACCTTTTTTTGCATGATGGGAGAAAAAATTATCAAAATACAACGGATGCTCTCACTCTGCGTGGCGGGAAAGTGTTTTAAACTATTCTGCTGCTTGCCACTCCCCAAGGGGGATCTCTCTTGAAACGAGGGGTCAAACCAATAAAAATATTTTTTGTTTCTCTCTTTGTTTTTTCTAGCACTTTTTGGGCCAAGCAAAGAAGAAGGTAAATTACATTAGGTATACTTTTACTTGGTATGCTTTCGTTGCGCCTTGAATCCTTTGGAATTCCAATGGAAATTATGAAGAAAAGATGAGGAATTGTTTGGGGATTTGATTCCCGCGTTGGTTTTATTTATTCCTCTTTTGGTGTTGGATGTTGTTTGGCTTCCTCGCTCTTTTTTTTTTTTGGGTGCAATTAATGAATGGGGTATGTGGCGGATGGCCGTTGTTCTCTTCCCTCAGTGGAATTTCAAAAGGGTGATGCCATGATGATTTCAACATGAATTGTTCAAAGAGTGTGGGGAATGGATCCCATTCTCCTTCACGGTGTCGCTCTTTGTTGTTGGGCGTGGTGTGCGGGGTAGTGGCCCGGCAGATCAGACCCCCACCAAACAATAAAAAAAAACACACAGGGAGAAAACCAAAACAATACGAAAAGCATGGGGTTTGGGAATTGGGAGTTGTGAAATAAATGAAAGTAAACGCCCAAAGAAAACACAAAACGGACACGCACTTCGACATTCCCCAACGGCAAACGAACTTCCCAACGACACGCGTGATGGGCAGCGGGCTTTCCCACGAGCGTGCCTCTGTGGAACAAGAGTGTCAGAGGGGAATTGTTTTCTGTTAAGGGTGATGTGGGTTTCGAGGGGGGAAATTTGTAGAGGGAAACAATTATCGTAATTTATTTGTTTTATGTGCAAACTCCGAAAGGGCAAGCGGATATGATCGCATTTAGTTTGCTGCAACACTAATGTCTATCTCTTGCCCTCATGTTTTTTCTGTATTTCTATACAAACTGGTAGTCTAGGTATTTGCTTCGGTTGTTTCTCGTTTTTGATTCAATTGAGATCGTTCTTTTCGCGCCCACCCACCGCATCCCTGTAGATTTTTTATTTTTATTTTTATTTTATTTTTTCCATCTAGAGAACCGGCGTGTGCTGCTGGAATATCCCGAAACCGTGGATGCAGTCTTTACCACGTTGTCTTCCGGCCTCCGATCATAAGACCGTCTTTTACCTCATACAAATGGGCTGAAACAGCAGCGGTGTTCTTCAATTGCCCTTTTTGTATTCATTTTTCTTCTTTGTTATTGCTTTGGCTTTGCGTTTTTTCTTTCCAATTTTTCCTTTATCTTGCGATAAAGTTTTGAGTTTTTTCGGAAGCCGTGATTGTGTGATACCAAACGTTTTTTCATTATAATTAACATTGGGTGAACTGTCTAAAATGGCTTATCTTAGTCCACAGTAAAATTTCACAACAAAGAGAAACATCAACGACGCCTAGCGGAGGTGTGTGCCGCATTTGTTTTGAAGTATGAATGAACCTGTCCGCCACGCCGGATCTTCAGTTCTTTCTCTCCCTTTCTTCTTCTCTTGATCTTAGGTCTTTCAAGTACAATTTTAGAGACATGACATTGGGTTTTGGGGTGGCCGCCGCGCCCCAACTTTTTTGGGGTTGTGGCAAAATGGGGGTGGGGGACAAGCCTCACTCAGGGTTAGGGTTAGGGTTAGGGTTAGGGTTAGGGTTAGGGTTAGGGTTAGGGTTAGGGTTAGGGTTAGGGTTAGGGTTA